>NC_062969.1:25542559-25842559 GCF_023119035.1 Salvia hispanica
ATCTTAAGCCTTGTTTACATTAAGATCTTTTAATATGGTGGATTGGTGATATATTGGATGGAAGGTAGGGCATGATAAAATTGATAAATACTGTACACAAATTTGGATGATATGAATAAACCATATCCCATACATATGTTGCTTTAAATTACTCAAATCCAAAGGAATCAAGGGGTTTTCCACCCATTTGAATTGATAAAAGTAAGCATTGGACAAAGTTGGTTAGTTTTTAGTACTAATTCACATTTATCCACCAAAATAAACCAGGCCTTAGAAGATAGTACAATAGGAATGATAAAAAATGCCCAAGGATTACATACTAGTTATGTAGTCATAAGAAAATTTTATTTTCTGGTTTGGATATTGTGCCTGTATCTATTGCTAGGATTGGCTTTTATATCCAGGGATAACTTGTACTTTTGTAATTGTGCATTTTTGTAAATGCTGTGTATCTTACACTTTGAGGGGGAATGAAAAAGAAGGGAAAAACTCATGAATTTTTGTTATAGCCGCCAAATTATTCTCTACCACAACTATTTATCAGAGGCAGTTTTCTGACAGATTATGCCTATGGGGTTAATTTAATAAAGTGTTGGTATTGGTTCATAGTGCTTTCTTTAGTTCAGTTGACAATAGTCATATAGGCACCTTTTTCCTTTTAATGATACAGGCTTTAAGGTTTTTTTGGGAGCTTCAGTGAGAACTACATGAACTTTCACTTTTTTTTTCTAGTACTACTATTTGTTTTACTTTGAAATGTAACAGAAGCAGTACTAGATTATTTTAAAATGCAAATTTTGTTTTACTTTCACATTTCCCTTGCACTTTCATGTCTCTCTGCAGTGTCTCCTCCAAGCCATATTTTATTTGTCATTACTATCAGGTTTGTTATGAACCTGAAGTTCCATAGTAGTATGTCAGGTACGAAGGCGTTGTGCCAAGATTTAGTGATGTTGGACGCTAATCATCGTGTTTGATCATTTCTGTGTGTGGTGATGATCACATTTTATTTGAATTGCCTTCTATTTGATGGCAAACTTAGGTTACTGTAAAGATTTTAAGATACCGAAAGGTGAAATTTAGTTTTCTATGACTGCAGATTTTTCATTTCTACAATTTCTTATCTTACTTCAACCTTCTATGGTTTACCATTTAACACATGATATTGATGATTATTGTAGCCAACATAGAATGAGCAACCTCGGCTGTGGCTGAAGCACCTACAATTATGTTCAGTGGAGGAGTGAGAGAGAGAGAAATGACTGCATCAATTTTCACATTTTTCATCTACATAAATTTATCAAAAAATTATTTAATAATCCTAAAAGATATACACGCCCACTAGTTTTATCACAAATTTTTTTTAGAATTTTAAGAATTTTTTTGTTTAAAATGGACGAAGATGACTCTAATTGTAATCATAATGATTATAATAGTAGTAATGGGTCAATCCCATTTTCCAATTTAGAGAGAAAATATAGTCGCATCCAATGCCAAAGATAGTCGTGGCTCGTGGGTTTGTTTACTTGGGCTATTATGGTTTTACGCGAGAACATGATGCATTTATATTTTTGGTGATTTGTCGGTGAATTTCTTAATTTTTTGTTAAATTCTGATTTTATATAGTAGTACTCTATATTTTTGGGCTATTTGGCACTGACATAGTGACATAGTTTGATGATTCACTTACGTGGCACTATCGAATGTTAATAAAAATGACATCGCAAACAACGAAATGTTTCGTTGCCGTAGTATACTACTATGTTAAATAATTATTTTGTTGAATTAAAGTTTAAAAGGAGAAAAATTGAGAAGCAAGATGGAAGGGGTGTAACAAATGAAATGATTTAATACAGTACAATACATCGTCGTTTTGCTTTCTACAATGTGATGTCATTGTGATCGACGTCCGACAATACTACACAAGTAAGTCGGTATCGAAATCTTGATTGATTGCAAAATCGTAACAAATAAACAGTTTAATATTCTAAAAGCAAATCTCAAAAGTCAAAACTGATACGTAAAAGAAGAATTTTATGACCAAGTCCATAGGTTTAGGATAATTTTTTGATATCAATGTGGCAGATTCATATTTAGCAAAGTGTAGGGACCTATGCAATATTCCCTCTTCATCTAATGAAACAGTACTAATCAACTTTGTCTTCTTACTAGCACAACGAGTTTTTTGCTTGAGCTATTGCCATCAATGGCTGTATTATTGCTAGCGAAAACACAAAAAGGTCAAAGACAAAATGACAGCCAAAAGAGCTCTACAACAACAAACCAAGAACACAACTTACCCAACTCAATCACATGTTTTTTCAAAAGGCAAGAAATTGAGTTTTGGAACCTAAAACCAGGAACATGGTCTATGACTATGACCCACTCGACTTCACGTTTAATCAGCTAAGAGCATCCACAATGGGACGATGCATCCTTCGCCCCTTAGTCCACCATTGCAGCACAGACTATGCACATTTTATCCTCCGCGCCCTATGCATCGTCCGCGGACTATGACACGAAGGATGCATCCTCCGGCCTATCCTCCGCCCCTTAGTCCGCCATTGCAGGGGGTGCGGACTATAGGGCGGAGGATGCACACATTTTTATTTTTATTTTTATTTTTAATTTTTTTTGTATTTTCTTCTATATATATCACCAATATTTTTACTTCATTTCACACCTTTCACTCCACTCTCTTCCTCATCTCAATTTCTCTCTAAATTCAATAATGAATTCCGACAATTTTTTATTTTTGCAAGCACAAAAAATAAAAAATAAAAAATAAATATTGACAATAGGATTTGCCTTTAATTTATAGTGTTTTTATATTTATTCTTGCTAATTGATATGTTTGCAAACATAAATAAATATTGTAGTGTTTAAATATTCAAATAATAAATAAAATACTTAGGGCGGGGCTTAGGGCGACCTATATAGTCTGCCCCATTGCAGGTGGAAGGGACGGATAATAAAATGTTGATGTGGCAGCGCATAGGGCGGGACTTAGGGCATCACATCCTCCGTCCCATTGTAGATGCCCTAAATATTTATGTCACCTAAACATACATAACTATGAAAACAACAATTAATTCAATTTTATAGGCTGTCTTTCTCTAGTTTAGCATTAATTGTAGTAATGCTTATAAACATAATCTTGCCAGTTATAACCAAAGAGAAAAGATAAATTAACAACAATTGTATATACAAAATACCCTCTAATTTAATTCTATTTTGGGGATATAATTTTATGACTAATTTACCCTTAAGTAATTAATATTGGATATTTCTAACTGTACTAGTTTAGGAAAATATCATTGATTTAGGTTTTAAACTATTTAGGGTAATATTGATTAACACACTACATAATTAAATTACTATATTTAATTATAAAATAAATACTACTATATAATTTAATAACGTACTGTACTATTTATTTTTTAAAAGAAATTTATATTTGATCATTTTATAGTTTAGTATCTAGTTTTTCTTTTGCCATTCATACTATTATTTTTTCATAACTTGTTTAGGTTTTTTTGTTAATATTTCATTCCAAATTGTAATGCAATATAAATCATCAATATAGTTACAATGAAATAATTCAATATTTTATGAAAATAAATAAATTAAAATAATAAAACAATTTTATAACTGAAATGTCAACTACATGAGAAAATACTTATAGTCATAAATAATGATTTAATATTTCTTGCGCTTTCTTTTTATTTTTGTGTTATTTTTCTTTAATATTTTCCTAAGCTTGTTCCTTTTTTTATTAAATATCCAAAAGCATATATATACATTTTTTTATTTTAATTACCTTTAGCGATAAGGTTTTTTATATTGATAAAATATTAATCATTATTTATTTCTTAATTAACATGAAGGGTGTTTATACTAGATATTAAGTATATACAGGTAAAACATGCAGTTGCATTTATAATTTTTAGAGTAATCCAATCTAAAATAGTTCGATGCGAATAATAATATAATTGTTGAATGTGAGTGACTATTATTATTTTAATATAATTTTTATTACTATATAAATTTTATTTCATAATTTTGTAGTCAAGATGTAGAGTAGACAAGTAAATTGACTAAATGATTATTATTGTTTTAATTTATTTTTTATTGTTATATTCATTTCATAATTTTCGAGTCAAAATATATAGTACTAATCAAGGAAATCGACGTGATGATATTTAATTAGTTGGATGACAATATTCATTACTATTCCATTGAACAATGAAATAGTTAGTTTTGAATAACTATAATTATTTATTTTTATTACAAATAAATTAAATAATAATCTTTAATTAGTTGGAATACTAAAAATTGAAATAATAAATTATAATTTAGTTGGATGATAATTCTAAATATTTAAATACATTATTTGACGTTCTTTTAGTGACTAAAATTTAATATGTCAATTTATTCAATTAAATTTTATTGTATTATAGTGTAGCATTTAAGTGTTGAGTGTTTAAATACTTACCCCAGATTTTGTTAAAATGTATGATGAAAAATGTGATGACATCTTTTTAGTTTTGATCTATCTATAATTATGTAGCTTTAAGATAGAACTACTTATACTTTCCTAAATCTGTAGTTATTTAATTAACAAACTTAATTTTTCACAAAATAGTTATGAAAGGGTAAATATGTGATATATAAACTAATTAATCATTATCAATATAATTATAGATGTAAAATGCCTAAAATGTCCAATTTTGTATATACAATTTTTGTTAATTTATCACTGTCCATAACCAAAATAGTAAAAATTTGACCGCAATTCTGAAATAAGCAAGTACGTTAATATTGACTTGGAAGCCACGTTGGATGTCATTATTTACCTTGCAACAAAATAGGAAAAAAGATGATGAGGAATGGAATGGGATCCAAAGTTTGAAGTTATAATTGAGTCAAAACAAAAATGTTATGGGCAAAGATTAATTGTGGGCCCGATTCAATCCGTAGTAAAATATTTTGGATTTATATTAATATACATACAATTTTATGATCAAAATTATATAAGTACTCAATAAAAATACATGTATAGGTGTGACAACCACGCGGCTTCCATGTGACGTCCATAACATTTTGGACTTAGTTGAGGCATGGACACATCTAACCTTTTTCACTCTCTTATCCCTTCTAAATATTTAATGCCATTAATTCACCACACCACATTTCTATATAGAAAGTAAAATACATGTCACAAGCTGATAAATAATTAATTCCTACATTGACTCATTAATAATTGCCTTCTAACCTTAGTCAAATATCCGGCTTAATTGGGTGTAGTATATTATTTTCAAAAGAAATCTACCTAAACTCTAGACTTCATTTCAGAAATTTTATTTACACATCGATTATATTGTTACCAATCAATTCAGACTTTGAACTTTCAAAGTTAAGTTTTAAAGTTAGAATACGGTGCTTGTTAGATTTAATTTGACCTTATCAGTTTAAGATTTCATTTAATTAGTTCGAAGCATTTAATCAAATTATTACTCATATAAAACGAATCCTTATTTTATACTTATCCACTGCAGATCAGAGGTCCTACCAAACAATCTTCTCAATTTTTTTTATTAATTTACTAATATATTGGAGTCGCTCGCAGCAGACAAATACCCCATCTCCTAGTTATTTACTTACTCAATTAATTGAAGTCATTTTTGATAAACCTAACTAAATTTAAAAATTGAAATTTATGAGTATATATTCACAAATGTAATTAAAATTTTGTAAATGAAAACTAATGCTACTACATCTAGCAAATTAAATTAAATTTTATAAAGATAAATGCTGAGAAATATTTGCACGAGGAAGCCGAATGTCTACAATTTCCTTTTTTGGTGGGTTGTCATCATATTTAACCGAAATCATGTGCAATCCGTATCTCATTAATTTCATCACCTATATTTGTTTTTTTTAATCATGAAAATACATAAAGTAATAGAGTATAGTAGTGGAATAGTAATGAAATAATTAGCAGAATGGATTAATTAAATAAGGAGTGCGGCCCAACTGTCAATGGTTATTTCTGGAAATATAACTGTCTTTATCTCTCCCATCGAGGAACACAGGTAATATAAAATTGTATATATATAGAAAGAGGCATACAAATTCACGTGGTATGGAGTGGGAGGAGTTGGTCTTTTGCTACTGCTTCGACTTTGGTAAATGCAATTCCCGCACCATGAAATATAATATACGCAAATATATAGTATTTGTTTATTGCAAATGGTGGGCTCTCTGATTCTGCGCTAGGGGGCATGAATTGAGGGGGGTGCTGGTGGCCCCTATTTTTGGCAGCACAGAATGGCGGTGAACTGATCAATACTTTGGGAGGAGAGCGGGAAGAGCTAGATATTGGAGCTCATGCTGGAACTTTGATTTCATTGGGCTGAAACTGAAACCATAGCCCATAGGGGAATTCGATTTTCTTTTTGAGGTGTTCGAGTAATTGATTTATAATTTCATCTTGATTCTCGACTTCTCATCGAAAAGGTCAGTGTTTCTACTTTCTCTCTTGGTTGGGTAGAAATAAATTGAGACTAATTCCTGCTCGAGTTGAGAAGGGTTTTGGAATTTCAACTTGTTGTTTGCTTTCTGAATTAGACGGTTAGTTTGTTTTTGAGCTCAGCATGCAGGTTGATTGATTGTGACTGTGTGATATTGAAATCGTTTGTGTTGCAATTTTTCTTTCGATCATTACCAACTTGAGATAGATAGATATATACTGAGACTTGAAATTAGATGAGTTGATATGCTTATTTCCTAGAGAATCAATTGTTATTCGTTCTAAACTAGAATGATTTTGTGATGTTTTACTCTGCATAGTATAGTCATTTAGTATAAATTCTTGTTCAATTTCCTTAGACTGTATTGCGGAAGTTGATCTCGTTGAGTTTGGTATATTAATTTTAATGGCTCTAGGTCATGAATAGACACTGTATCTGTAGTAGTAGGTTGTATGCACTGTTGAAGATTGAGTCTAAAGTGAGGGTTTGCTGGAAATAACATAGTAGTAACAAATACTCCTAAATGGCTGTGTCTTGTTGTTTTTACAATTTATTGTTTCCTTTTGCTATCAGATAAATATGTCTGCACAGCGTGGCCAGTCTTCGACAAACTCTGCCCGGTCGAGGCATAGTGCTCGGGTAATTGCACAGACGTCCGTGGATGCGAAGCTCCATGCGGACTTTGAAGAATCAGGCAGTTCGTTTGATTATTCGACCTCTGTGCGTGTTACAAACGTGCAGGAGAGGCCCAGGTCTGATAAGGTTACCACGGCTTACCTTCATCAGATACAGAAGGGGAAGCAGATACAGCCATTTGGGTGTCTGTTGGCCCTTGATGAGAAAACATTCCGAGTGATTGCCTATAGTGAAAATGCTCCTGAAATGCTCACAATGGTGAGTCACGCTGTTCCAAGTGTAGGCGACCACCCAGTTCTTGGCATTGGATCTGATATCAGGAGTGTTTTTACTGCTCCGAGTGCTGCAGCATTGCAGAAGGCTTTAGGTTTTGGTGAGGTTTCGCTTCTAAACCCTATTTTGGTTCACTGCAAGACTTCCGGGAAACCGTTTTATGCCATAATCCATAGAGTCACAGGTAGCTTAATTATTGATTTTGAGCCTGTGAAGCCTCATGAGGTCCCTATGACTGCTGCGGGGGCACTGCAGTCGTATAAGCTGGCAGCCAAAGCTATTACGCGTTTGCAATCTTTGCCTAGTGGGAGCATAGAACGACTCTGTGATACCATGGCACAGGAAGTCTTTGAACTCACTGGTTATGACAGGGTGATGATCTATAAGTTTCATGAAGATGATCATGGTGAGGTGTTTACGGAGATCAGGAAGCCTGGCCTCGAACCTTATGTGGGCTTACATTATCCTGCTACGGATATACCTCAAGCTGCTCGGTTTCTGTTTATGAAGAACAAGGTCCGGATGATATGTGATTGTCGAGCTAATCATGTGACAGTGGTTCAGGATGCGAACCTCCCCCTTGAGCTGACATTGTGTGGCTCGACGCTCAGAGCCCCTCACAGTTGCCATTTGCAATACATGGAGAACATGAATTCAATAGCATCTTTGGTAATGTCGATTGTAGTCAACGAGGGTGATGAAGAGGGCTCTGATTCTACACATCCGGAGAAGAGGAAAAGGCTTTGGGGACTGGTGGTTTGCCATCACACAAGCCCCAGATTCGTCCCCTTCCCTCTCCGATATGCTTGTGAGTTTCTTACTCAAGTTTTTGCAATTCATGTTAACAAGGAGTTGGAGCTTGAAAGTCAGATGCTGGAGAAGAACATTCTAAGAACTCAGACGCTCTTGTGTGATATGTTGTTGCGTGATGCACCGTTGGGCATTGTATCCCAGAGCCCCAACGTAATGGATCTTGTCAAATGTGATGGTGCTGCCCTGATGTACAAGAACAAGAAATATAGGCTGGGGCTGACGCCAAGCGACTTTCAGATTCGGGATATAGTTTCGTGGCTTGATGAGTACCACAGGGACTCGACAGGCTTGAGTACGGACAGCTTGTATGATGCTGCTTTTCCAGGTGCTCTGGCCCTAGGTGATGCAATTTGTGGAATGGCAGCTGTTAAGATAACCGACAAGGACTGGCTTTTCTGGTTTAGATCACACACTGCAGCTGAGATTCGTTGGGGAGGCGCAAAGCACGAACCAGATGACAAGGATGATGGTAGGAAGATGCATCCAAGATCGTCGTTCAAGGCATTCCTTGAAGTTGTCAAGACAAGGAGTCTACCATGGAAGGATTATGAGATGGATGCAATCCACTCTTTGCAGCTTATCCTAAGAAACTCTTTCAAGGATGCGGAGAATACGAGTTCATACACCAAGGCTATCCATACACAGCTTAATGACCTTCAAATCGATGGGATACAGGAGCTTGAAGCTGTGACCTCTGAGATGGTTCGACTGATTGAAACTGCCTCAGTGCCTATATTGGCTGTTGATGTAGATGGTATGGTGAATGGCTGGAATACCAAGATCGCAGATTTAACTGGTCTTCCCGTTGAAAAAGCAATTGGCCAGCATTTTCTTTCTCTCCTGGAAGATTCTTCAGCTGATAGAGTGAGTTCCATGTTGGAACTGGCGCTTAAAGGTATGTCATAACTATGTTATTGAAGATAGTATGTGTTGCATTTGCATAAGGTCTGTTACAAGATATAGTTTTTACAATTTTTATGCTAGCTAAATGGTACGATGTGGCACAATTATATGTTAAATTATAGTATTATCACTACTTTAGTAAGTGTAGATGCCAAAGAATTCTCATCTTAAATAAAAAATGAGTAAAACCTACATACTCTGTATAATATGGGTATATCAAAATTGTAAGAATACACACTTTTACCATAGTAACAGAATTATGAACCATTTTTCATTTTGTTCAGGTGAAGAAGAGCGAAACGTGCATTTCGAGATCAAAACGCACGGGGAAAGAAGTGAGTCTGGTCCAGTCAGCTTAGTTGTAAATGCTTGTGCTAGCAGGGATGTGAAGGAGAACGTAGTGGGAGTGTGTTTTATTGCTCAGGACATAACAGCCCAGAAGAGTATGATGGACAAGTTCACAAGAATCGAAGGAGAGTACAAAGCTATCGTTCAAAATCCTAACCCATTGATCCCACCTATATTTGGGACAGATGAGTTTGGCTGGTGTTCCGAGTGGAATGCTGCTATGACTAAAGTATCTGGGTGGACTAGGGACGACGTGATTAATAAAATGCTCATGGGTGAGGTATTTGGGACGAACACAGCTTGCTGCCGTCTCAAGAATCAAGAGGCTTATGTGAACCTTGGGATTGTGCTGAACAACGCGGTGACTGGCCAAGATAATGAAAAAATACCATTTGGGTTTTTTTCAAGGAGTGGAAAGTATGTAGAATGCCTACTGTGTGTTAGCAAGAAGCTCGATGCAGAGGGTGCAGTAACTGGAGTGTTCTGTTTCTTACAGCTGGCTAGTCAAGAGCTACAGCAAGCGCTCCATGTTCAACGCCTATCAGAACAAACTGCATTGAAAAGATTAAAAGTTCTGTCTTACATCAGAAAGGAGATCAGGAATCCTCTTTCTGGGATTATATTTTCGAGGAAGATGATGGAAGGAACTAATCTGGATGATGAGCAGAAAAACCTTCTGCGTACTAGTCTTCACTGCCAGCGCCAGATGAACAAAGTTCTGGACGATACAGATCTTGACCATATAATTGAGGGGTATGTTAGCTAATACATAACCATTAGTGTTTCATCAATTGGATTTGCTTGTTGATATATTTTGAAATGTGTCATTGATACCTTTTCAGGTACTTAGATCTGGAAATGGTGGAGTTTAAGCTGCACGAGGTCTTGATCGCTGCCATTAGTCAAGTGATGATTAAGAGCAATGGGAAGGGTATTACTATAGTTGATGACTTGGCTCCTAACCTCTCTACAGAAACGCTATATGGCGACAGTTTGAGACTTCAGCAGATCCTAGCTGCTTTTCTTCTTATTTCAGTTACTTACACACCAAACGGAGGTCAACTAGGCATTGCTGCCTCCTTGACTAAAGACTCCATAGGAAAAACCATTCAGCTTGGCCATTTGGAGTTCAGGTACAATTTAAACGTGTCGATTCTGCTTCCATGAATAGAGCTGTGTTACTAGGACCATTCCATTTGAGTTTTGATACATTTTGAATTGATTAAATGTCTTGAAATGAATTCTTGGTAATATGGTTGTTGGCATGGCAGGATAACACAGAGCGGCGGAGGAGTGCCCCAACAAGTGCTGAACCAGATGTTTGGGGACGACGTGGATGCATCTGATGAGGGCATCAGCCTCTTTATCAGCAGAAAACTAGTGAAGCTAATGAATGGCGACGTTCAGTATCTGAGGGAAGCTGGAAGATCCACCTTCATAATATCCCTCGAGCTTGCCATTTCTAACAACTCATAAGCTATAGCATGATGTTTTCCTATCAAGTGTTGCATTTCAAGCTTCTGTTTTTATGCCCTCTTGGAAAACCTTTATATAAGCTTAAGTTTCGTTGCCAAATCTAACAACTGTTTCTGGTTCTGTGTGAACTTTATTATGATTGCTTTTTTTTTTTTTCATTTTGACTTATTAGCTTTTGTCTTATCTTGAAAATGGTTAACTTGGATGGATTAGGGCATGTTTGCTGTTTTTCGAAATATATGAAAATTCAAATAAAAATTACTATTACTAGTTAAATTTCTATCAGTATTAGAATTTTTATAAAAATTACTTTACCTTTTAGTTCAATATATAGTACAATATGTTTTATAAAAAAATAATTTGAATAAAAATATTATATGAATTCAAGGTTTTGAGATATTTTTATATAAGAGAGAAAAAAATGATTAGTTCTAATTAATAAAATTCAATTTCGGATGCTAATGCTCCTACGTACATGTCTGTCTTTATGATTCAATGTTATATTTTAGCTAGGATAATGATATCACCCATATAATGACCATAATATAACACTCCATATAAGTCGTGCCATATTTGATGAATGATCGTGAGGATGCACACCGCATACTTCCTTCACAATTGATCATAATCAGTGTAGACTTTAGAGTTAAACTAATAAATGTTGTGGGTGTAACGATTAAGCAAAACGACAAAGATTAGAAAATTCACCAACTTTTTGCTTTACCTAATCATCAAATAATATTTAGAAATAAGGTATTTATCTAATATTACATACTATATGTGTGCTTGCAAAGATACCATGTCATTTTCTTTTCACAATTTATTTTGCTTTAAAATCAAGTCTTTGATCGTTCTTATGTGTCACTTTCGTGGTAGAATCAAATGCAATATTTGCCATTTAAATACACCGAACTTTAATTTCGTAAATACGTAACCTTGAATTTTACTCCATTAGTTAGCATTCTTTAATCTTTTCAAAGAAAGCATTTGTGATTAGAATTTAGATATATATACCAACTCCTAACATTTAGGTTTTAATTGAACTTCATATTATGACATTTCAATATATATTCAAAGATGTGAAAATGAAATTTAAACATTCGAGTGCCTTACTTTTGCAATACGAATGCGTGTTTTGTTTCTTTTTCTTCAATAGTTTTTCATTCGCTCTCTCAAAAACACACACAGAGTTATCTTTTTCTTTTTAGTTTGCAAGCATGGCTGCTGCGGTTATGTATAGAATGATGGCAGCTGTGGCTGTTGTGATGCTTTGCAGCAGAGTATTTGCCGATCCAGACTTGCTTCAAGATATTTGTGTTGCTGATCTCACTTCTGGTACTTATCCATTTTAATCTATTTTATGATTATAATTAAATTCTCAATAATTTCTTATTTAATCTCCAGTCTAATAGTACTCCCTCCGTCCCCTAGTAGATGTCATACAAAAGATGTCACATTTCCTTTTTTGGAAAATGTTATCTCTCACATTAATATAAATATATTATTTTCTCTTTCCACTTAACGCACAAAACAACACCTCCTAAAATCTCGTGTCAATTACATCTACTATGGGACGGAGGGAGTAACATTTATCTACGTCAATGCTGCAATTAAAAACGCACGGAATCATTGGGTTTGTGTCATATAATTTCAGCTTAGGTTCGAGTCAGATTACGATCATTCGTTAAGACTCACATGCCACTAATCCGTTCGAGTCAGATTACGATCAAGATGTCACATTTCCTTTTAATTACTCATCCATTCCTGAAAATTTATCACTTATTTACATTTTCATTCGTTTTTAAAAATTTGTCACCTTCAATTTTACTATTTTTGGTAGTGGACTCTAAATTCCACTAACTTATTTTCCCTCACATTTTATTTAATAGTATATAAAAATAAGACTCACATGCCACTAACTTTTTCAACTCACGTTCTATTACATTTTTTAAAATCCGTGACGGATCAAATGGTGATAAATTATATGGAACGGATGTATTATTTTATTAGTGTTCAAATCATTTCTTCATTTTTTTTCATGCTGCCTCCGTTCAATGATTTGTGACACACTTGATGATTTGTAATATTGCAGTCTAGCATGGTGTCACAGTGTCTTAAGAGTGTTGTTATTTTAACGCACCCCTATATATATATATATATATATGTATATCACCAATGAATTTAAATAATTTAAACAGAAATGAGTTCAATTTCCATCATGCTCTTAATATTCAAATTCTCTTGCCTTAGACTGTACGTTCATTTGTAATTGATCTACAATTTATGGATAAATAAATATAGTCTACAATGAAATGAAAATTTGTTATGTTCTTGTAAACAGAGTTGAAGCTAAACGGATATTCGTGCAAGTCAAACGTGACAGCGGAGGACTTCTTCTCCGGTGGCTTAGCCAAACCCGGCGCCACCAACACCTCCAGCGGGTCAGCCGTCAGCGGCGCCAACGTCCAGAAAATCCCGGGCCTCAACCCACTCGGCGTCTCCCTGGCCCACGCGCCACCGAGGTCGTGTTCGTCCTCAAAGGAGAACTCGACGTCGGCTTCATCACCACCGCCAACGTCCTCATCTCCAAATCCATCAAGGAAGGAGAGATTTTCGTTTTCCCTAAAGGCCTAGTGCACTTCCAGAAGAACAACGGCGACTCCCCCGCCGCCTTCAATAGCCAGCTCCCGGGACGCAGTCCATCGCTGCGACATTGTTCGCTGCCACACCGCCGCTACCGGATAATGTGCTCACCAAGGCGTTTCAGGTTGGCACTAAGGAGGTTGACAAGATTAAGTCCAAGTTTGCACCAAAGAGTTGATAAACTTATTAATTATGGAGTACTTGTGTTTGTGTTTTTGCGTATAATTATTGATTAGTAGTGATAAATAATGTGTAGGTAACATTGACTTTATTAATGTGATAAAAAATTAAGTAATAAAATTCCGTTATATCTAATTTTCTAGCTATTTAATATAGTGCAATTGAGTTATTGGAGTCCATGGAGTCATATTTTATTTTAGGGGTAATTGCTTTTAAAGTCACCAACTTTCTACGAATTCCGGTTTTTCTCACGAACTTTAAAAAGTTCGTGTAATGTCACAAACTTTATTGTCGGTTGTCATTTTCTCATGTCAAGTTTTTCGGTCTGATTCAAATTGTTTGTTTCCTATTAAGACAATGTCCAAATTCTTTTATCTTACTATCATTATCTTCGTCTTTGAAATAGCTTCTTGTGGGTACCTTGTACGCCTCAATCGGAACTCGGATGAAGAAGTTATGACTATTATGATGGTACAAGGTCGCACAAAGGTCGCAGCCTTCATCAAATGGCCATAACTTCTTCATCCGAGTTCCGATTGAGGCGTACAAGGTACCCACGCGAAGCTATTTCAAAGACGAAGATAACGATAGTAAGAAAAAAGAATTTGGACATTGTTTTAATAGGAAACTAACAGTTTGAATCAGACTGGAAAACCTGATATGGGAAAATGACAATCAACAATAAAGTTCATGACATTACACGAACTTTTTAAAGTTTGTGGAAAAAATTGGAATTCATGAAAAGTTGACGACTTTAAAAACAGTTACCCCTTTATTTTATGGAGTACTAGAACTCTAAAAGAATTATTTAAATTATTTTCCTTTATTGGCTTCCTAACAAAGATTCTTCGCACTAGCTTTAAAAAACTACTATGAAGGATTTCACTTGACATTTTCGGGAATATTTGGTGGCACCGGTCAGAAATATTATTATTTATAAAGTTTAAACCGTACTAAAAAGCAATTAACTAGATTAAGTGTAATATTTTAAATCTCTCACAATTCACACGCGACCGGACACAAATTTTAATGTATTCAATCCTCATCACTTGTCAGTTATTAAGAGAACCAAAAGCCTAGATTTTGAAGTCATCTCCAACTCCAACAATATATATGTATATACAGAAATTTGGATCATGAGCGCCAAGGTATGTGACGCAACTCATTTAATTTATAGATGGAAAAGAAGTTAATTTGTTTATATATATATTTACGTATACTATTTCAGGAAATTGAGCTGAGTGTGAGCATTAGCAACCAGAAATGCCGAATTAGAATTCTTAAAGCAGTTGCGAAGCTTACAGGTAGTTGCACAACCGAACTCCACATTAGTATGATTAATGACAAAGGAAATTGCGCAGGTGTGGATGTGCTCAAAGTTGATGCTGAGAAAGGACAGCTAACTGTTGTGGGGAACGTGGATCCCGTCGCCGTAGCGACGGCGATCAGAAAAGCTGGTTATTCGGCCGATATTACAAGCGTTGGACCACCTAAGAAACCCGATCCCAAACCTGTTGATGATCCGAAGAAGCCGCTGCAGCCAACGCCAGTGCCGGACGTGTCTCGTGCCCAATGCCAGCTTGTCGCAGTGACTTACGATACTACCTACGAATACGATAGTGCATTTTGTTCTATTCTCTAAAGATAAGCCAAACATAAACGTATTGTTTAATGATAATTTTCAACATATTTGGTAAAAGTTTGTCTGGCTGTACTCATCAACTCCGCTTGCTTTATTAGTATACTAGTATTAACTAACTCCAAGCGACGTTTTAGCAATTTGCATATAAATAAGTTCCAATAAATATTTGGTGAAGATTTATTCCATTAACTATGATCGGAAGATATAAATCAATGTTTTTAATTGAGTACGTAATAAATTGGTAAAAGTCGAAAATTAACGCAGAAGATTTAAACTAGGGTCATCCATGTTAGGACCGGATCAACTTTTGCCTGTAAAAAGTTCTAGACATACTACTGCTATTAACTTAAATTCAATCACAGCAAAGTGATGTTATAGCACATAAGGTTAATCGTGAAGTTTGCACTGCTAAACTTTTAAATTTTGTGCATGGAGTGCTTTGTGTGCATATCCCACAGGTGGGGGGCTCATGCAGACAACACCCTTAGGCCTGGGATGCTCCAAGCGGGATGCTCCAAGCGGGAGCATCACCGGCTTCATTGCTCGCCGTGGAACTGCAAGAATGCATCTAGCAACCTGTCCACAAGTACCAAAAATCATTTTTAACTGTCTAGATTCATGTATTAAACTTGACCATAAAAGCGCATACGATAAAATGATTAAGCACATATTTTAAGATGCTAAGGTTGAAAATCACTGTCTGTAATAAGTCTCCAAAATGATAAACACCGTCCAACTTGCAGTCACTGTCTATATGATTTCCAATCTCATCCTAAAGCATCTTAAAATATGTGCTTACTGTCAAAAGCGCATACTGACTAAATGATGTCTACTTAAGATCATGTACGACCATATAGACTTGATATGCGCTTTTACCACTGTCATTCTGATATACATGAGTGTCTATATGATACTGTCTATAGGGAAATAATGTCTTTAGTGAACTAATGTAAAGTGGAATGGAAATATGAGTATATATTTGGAACTTCCAGCAAAGGACCAAAATCACAAGAGCTAGCTACAAGACAATCTCTATGTGATAAACCAAATTAGTTCAGGCCAGCAAACAATAGCAAGTCCAACCTATACTAGTAGTCATCTTAATTCTGGCCTGCAAGCAAGATCTTGACAATGCAACAGAAAAAAGGTTGTACCTCCACTTTAGCAGGTAGAGAGATACCAACTGGTTTGGAATGTGATTCTGACCTGTTACAGAAATTTAGTCCAGAAGTGGTAATATATTGAATGTGCTAATTAACATCGTTCTCTTATTCTAGGGACTAATACCAGTTCTGGGGCAACTTGTGCATGGCAGTTCTGGTCTTTTTAATTGCCTAAACATAAAAAATGGATTTACTTAAAAAGTTCATATGTGCTGATGGTAGAGAATTGAAATGGAAAAAGAGCTATGATACAAGAACACATACCTTACTTATTCTGTCTATGTTGAAAGTATTCTCATTTACCAAAAATCTGACCAGACCCTAGACGACAATACAAACAATTCACCATCAAATTTCCATACAGGAAAACAACCAGACAAACTAAAAATTTCACAAAATTAATTACTTCTTCATCTGGATCTGTCCACTTTAGCTCAAGTTTATCATAGTCAGTCAAAACTGATGGTTCCCTAAAGAGCTTTCGCATATCCTGATATGGCCAATCAAATGGTATTTGGTATCTGTACAACATATTCCAAATATTTCAGCAGTATAATAAAAAAAAAAAAAGCTATAATCACAACAAGAAAAAAACCAAAAATTTCCCTGCAGTTTATGCACTTCAATAGCTTTAGAATAATACTCTATAGTCAGCAATTTTAAAATGACACATAATTTCTCTTGGATAATATTGAGTGCACCAATTTACCTACCTTTATTAATAAAAAGAATAAACATACAATTATCAAACGTCGAAAAACTCCTTCCATAAAGCATAGGCAAATGGTATTTGATAATTTCAAGAAATTGCATCCATGAATATGTGACAAGAACAGAGAAAAAACTAAAAGTAACCTCCATTGATTAGTAAACCGAATTTGATGTCATAATATAGATCATTAGCATATTTGCAATCTTAGGATCAACTAATACTTGTAAGAGAAAATTAATGTAAGAGAAAATTTATGATACTATACTTGTAAGAATTATATGAAAAACAAAAAAAAATGGATATGATGGATTGCTGTAAGAATTCATTGTATCCACATCTATACAGGATAGATGGGGAAAATTGAAGTGCTGTAACCAGATAAATGACAATTATAGCTATAAAATCTTTATATCTTGCCATCAATTTATCTTCTGAACCTAAGATAGTTATATGGCTCTTATTGAGTCACAATCACAATAAACTTGACAATGTGCTCAGGATACATCTCTTCGACACAAAATGTTAATAGTTCCTACATCCTTGGAAGAACAGGTTATCTCAAACTTAACTCCCATATAGAAGTGAGATGTGGGATTGGTGAGAAGCAGCAATAATGATTTTTTTCACTTAAATTCATGGAACTAAGAAACCATGATACATATACGGACAAAACAAGCACCTTTCTTTATTTATGTTCTCAAGAATGTGCTCTAGTGAGCCATACTGGCGGATTAATTTCAAAGCAGTTAGCCCTCCAATCCCTGAAGAAAAAGAAGCTTAGGCACTGATGTGAGTGGAAGTATAAACATCACAGTAGAGTACACATACAGAGAACTACATGTAGCTGTAAATTCATCGGAAGCACAAATAAGCCCCCATTACACACCCTTTACAATGAATGAGCGAACCTAACTTTTAGTACATAATTATAGGATGTGTGTGAATATTCTATCCAAATCTACCCACTAGGCCAAAAATATACAACTCTACAAACTCTAGGGACAACCTTTTGTCAAACGAACAAGAAAGATTCTCCACAATTTACAGAGATTTTGATAAAGTGATGAGTAACAATACATATAAAATGAAGTGTTGTTTTATTTGACAAAGTACTGAAAAAAAAGCAAGAAAAAGCAGGAGATCACTCCGGTCAGGCTGTGGAACTATGCCTGAGAGAGAATTGTTCTTCATGCCTACGACAGTTTATTAAGCAATTGTTGTATGATACCCAACCACTATTAATTTCTATTACATGAGCTAGATTTCCATCCTCAATATTAGCATAACTGAGCTTATTGGAAATACCTAGAAAAAATATCAATTGCTCAAAAAGGAAACTGCTAACCCTTCTCTACAATTTTTTGCTTTATATACAGCTCCCTCGACAACGAAAACAGCTGAGAAAGCAACATTACCTTTAATACTCTCACAATAATCACAACCAGAGAGTATGCAAAGATCAATAAACTGATCCATAGTAAGGTTCAATTCTTCCAAAACCTGTCAATTGAAAAAAAACTGGAAGGAGAAAGGAAAAGAAATGGAAACAAAGAGATAGGAAAAGAATAATCACATCAAAAATTTGGCACAACCAGGACAGCATTAATACCTTTGACACTTTAAATTCTACCACAGGGATCCTTTTGGAGGTAGGACACATCAAATGACGGAGAAATCGGGGAGCCCCAAAAGCCAGGGAATCCATATCCTCAGAGGCAACAGCATACACCTTATGTGCAAAAAGAGTTAAGAATTATAAGTTGACGATATACATACAATCATGAAAAACAATATACATACTTTGCCTTCTTTGCAAAGTGCAGCACACTGTGCTTCTGCTTCGCAAGGAGCCTGAGTGATCAAAGAAACTGTTATCATGGAAGTGAAAATTTCTCTTCTAGAAGAAAAGATTACTCAAGAAGCATATTTCATGTAGAGTTACAAAATCATGCTTAGGATCAGCTCAACCACAGACACACCATAAGCCTAAGAAGCTTTTTGCAGTCCTCTACATGAAATATGAAGCATATTTCATGTAGAGCTACGACCTCTATGAAACTAAAGAGTTATGAAATCATTCTTAGGATCACCTCAACCACAGGCACACCCATAAGCCTAAGAAGTTTTTTGCAGTCCTCATAATGCTGATTAGTGGCCTGTATTGACCAAAAATGGAATATCTAAATCAGCTCAAATACTTCATAACTTTGGATAATTAAATAACATGAAAGGCAAAGGAACTATAACGGACAGAATTAAAATATTTGAAATCTCATCAAACAGCATTGAGAATGGAGTAGCCACTTGCTGACTAACTAGATCCACTTATCATTAGCCACTAAGCTATCTAGCTACTCAGCTAATGATTAAGTGGGACTTTCATACTTTGGAGCCTTGTGACATCTTGTGGAAAATTGGATACTTCTGAATGATTTCTCTTAATCTGAGAAACACAGCAACTCTTATAGATGATGCCTCTAAAGGAATATAGCGGTATATGTCCCTTTGCACTTCATGGGACCAGAATGTAGTTTACTGTGATGCCTGGCTTCCATAAAACTAATTTAAACTTTTTTGTTATTACACTAGTGCAACCTTCTGGAAATACTTTCTTCAATCAAGGGAATATATCTCAGTTGCATCAAGGGTCTGGTTGAATTTTTACTATCATTAAAGTGCAAACCTCTGGAATACTTCTTTAAGTCAAGGGCATATGGTTTGGTTGAGTTTTATTAACAAAGCTTTAGGGGAAGGACGGATTAGCAACTCGTTCCTTAACATTTTTCTACTTCTAAACTACCTATTCAAATGGGATATAATGGGGTGTCATATTTCTTATGGCAGAGCAGGTATTATTAGAGAACATTTATGCAAAAGAAGATGCTACTGTCATAAACTCACTTTTACTGTTCTTTTGCTATATTTTTCGACATCCTCCTTGTTGCCTTCCTGCAATGACACAAAGTATTCTGCAGTTATAAACTATGAAATGCAAAAGGTGACACTGTGATAGGGATTGTCAAAAGTGACACGAGTGATAAAGTGGGGGAATAAGAGGAAGTTTTAGGTATCAAGACTACCTTCAGTGCATCATTTAGGTCATTGGTAGCATCAGCCCTTTTTAATACTCTGTATTTGGAATATTAACATCTTAATATGCATTAATCTAACAATTAATGGAAGTTCAAACTGTGAAACAGGGAATGGTACAAAAAACCTCTTTGCAAGCTCTTCTTTCTTCAAATCAGGAGGTGTACCATCAAAAACATAGCTACCATCATGAAGATCAATATTTTATGAAGAAACTCAAAAAACTTTGCAACGTGACATGACCAAAGTGAGAAAACATACACAGGCTTGATTCCAGCTTCCAAAAGTCGGATTGTCCTTGTCAACATCCCTTGTAAATGACTAAGGAAATATCAATTACTGATTTACCAGCAGTACCAGTGTCTATATTCACTTGGAATAATTGTGATATTCAGAGTAAAATGTAATTTAAGAGAAAAAATGACGTAGAAGTAAACATTTAGCCAGCCTCCTCGAGCATTCAAAATTCAGAATCATGAAGGGGCAGTTTTACATAAACCAGCACAACTGCTATCCAATTCAATAATTTCATTTTCCGTTTGTATTGTGTATTTGAAATACATAAGGATTTAGACGATTAAAACTTGCTTTTCTCTAGACTAGAGAGTCGGAATACCTTGTGACTTCGCCAGCTTCATTAGTAAGTGTTTGAGTACCGCGTCTTCCAACAGCAATCTGCAAATACAAATCACCAAATCCATCGAATACAATTCTTATTGCCCAGATTCTCTCTGCAACTTATTATAACTGCGCGCTCAGCATTTCTTACTTGTTTTAAGCGTCTAATTAGTAATTTAAATTGTTCTACAAACATACAGTATACACCAAAATACCAAAAACTATAGAGCAATTTGTGAGCAAGTGATACGAAATTTATCCTTTAAACAGGATATGATATACTCCATGCTTACAAGGAATTGGTATATGCTCATGCTAGCATCAATTGCAATTTCCCGGCCAAAGTAGGTTTCGAAATTCTGCTCTTTCATGGCGTTGGGCGCATTATCCGCCAACAGCTTCGTCAACCCCTGCGATATCCGTAAAGAAGTAAGTTTAGAGTTTGCTCAATCGAAGGAAACTTGAAAACAAGCGATATAGATACCTTTATCCCCATTTGAATTGCGCAAAACCGAAAAACAGTGATGTGGAGTTGTATACTCTTCTTGCCGTTGGGTAACGGAAGTACTTTGAAATCCCTCAACATTTTATTATTATTATTATTATTATTATTATTATTATTATTATTATTATTAATTTATCCTTCAAAATTAGCCGTCAATGTCCAATTTCATGACCACCCCATTTGATTTCAGAGATTTTGAAGATTAAACGATACTCCATATTTTTGAACTAAAATCATATTATATTCATTTGTTTATGATCATATTTATTCATAAAATCACTTCAATGTCACCGACTTTTTTAGAACATAAAATAAACTAGTAATTTAGGATCCGAAATTATCAAAAATAATATCTTGGATCAAGTAAAATAATCATTATTTAAAATAAGAAAAAGGATTTATAAATTAATAAGACTTGGGCTCGACTTATGTTCCTTAATTACGATTTATGCCAGTAATAAGACAGGCTCACAGCTTTTTCATTCAGCTAAAAGCCCAACCCCTTGGGAAGCATTATATAAAATAATTCTCAGCCCATAACATCTTATAATCACTGCCCTAAACAAATTTTCGTTTTTCTTCTGAGCAAAACAAAATACCACTACCAGAAGTAGTTTTCTGACTACAACCCAACTCAAGTCCACTAAAAAAATTAACAATGACTATTTCACATTTTCAAACAGCGATAAACTTATTAGAGGTTGGTTGATTTATAATTAAATGTGTGATATTATTAGAGGTTGGTTAATCGGTCGATTTGGTTGTGTTCGAACCTAAACTTTTGTTACCAACTAAAATACAACATAAATCGGAACCAACTCGTAAGAAATTGGTTAGATAAATAGCAGAGCAGTTATTCAATTAAATTAATTAACTGATTTAAATTGTAAATTTTAAATTTAACACTAAATGTTAAAATTGAACTCATTATAGAGCCCATGGGCCTTTTGGAACCACTAGACACCACAAGAATATGGGATGAAGGAGTGAAAAAGAAAATAAAATGTTTATTTAGCAAAAAGTGAAAAAGGTTTATTCAACGATGCCAATGATGAATTTGGTGCTTAGTTTTTCAGGAGACAAAGTACGCTTGAAGTTGTGCTCAAGGTGGTGCAACATTTTTTGCTAAAAGTCCCTCATTTTCATCGTATAGATTCTCATTCTCTAAAAGTTGATTAACCCGTAAAATAAATTTTAAAACTGAAAATATACTTGGATGTATGAAAAGCCAAAATCAAGAATTGATCATAGGCCCTTTGTCCATTACCAATAATTATGGTCGTGGGGTAGTGATAAAATGCAAACTTATATATTGTACAAACTCAAAACTCCTCAACACAACTTCAACACTGTTTCAATACAATATCAACATATAGTGTAAAATTTCAAGATTTTAATGTCAACATAGTATCAACACAATATCAACACAAGCATCAATCATTGACTACCGTTGAAATTCTGTTGACATTTTCATGTTGATGCTTTTTGTGATCTGTTGACATTTTTCAGTGGTCCAAATTATAGTTTTGAGTTTGTATAATATTTAGAGTTTTCATTTGATCACATTCCCATGGTTGTGAATGACACGTGTCAATGCAAAATTAGTAAAGTAATAAAGCGATAAAAAATGTAATTAGAATATTATTAATTGGGAATAAATCTAACACCATCATAGATAGAAGGTTGTTAATTTTTGTAGATAACTCAAAAATATATGAGTATTAATTATGGATGGATAGAGTATTAATTTTGAATATTACTCATTAGATTTATTTGGAAGTAATGTTGGTACAAATACATAACTTATTTTCGAAATTGCATTAAAATTGGATATGACCGCATGATAAGAGCATCAGAAGGGGAAAGGCCAAGGCGGTCGGCGGAATCATCGCAGCCCGGGGTGACGACACCCCTGGCCGGAGGAAGTGGGCGGAGGATGATTACGCCCCGGGGTGGCCAGGGGGTGGTTGGAGGTGTGTGACGATCCGGCTGGTTGTGAACAACCCAGTGGATCGTCAGCTATGTGGGCGAAGATCGGGAGAGCATTTGCCTATAGGAGAGCCTTTGCACGCCGCGGGAGGGACTTCAGCGGGGAGGAGGTCGAGGAAGGGGGTGGGGAGCGCACCGGGGCCGCGGTGGAGCCGTGCCACCGGAATTTGTACGCCAACGGCCCACTCCGTCGGCTCGGGAGTGGGCGGGGAATGAGGGAAGGCATGGGAGGATCATTGCGAGTCGGTTCCCCGTGGCGGGGCAGTATAAAGGAGTTCACAGTTCTTTTGGGAGTGCTATCTTGTTATTTGAAGGACTCCCAGGAAGTTCCGGGCGAAGTGCGCGGCGGCTGGGTGGCCGAAGAAGAACTATAGCGGCGATTACATCGGCAGTTAGCGGCGGATCCCACGACCTCCGCCCGGATGCTGTGGAGTTTCCAACCCCTCCATCCTTTGTTCGTCGCCCTCGCTCGGTTGGCCAAAAGCGGGCGCAGCGGGCAGCGAGGGGCGGATCCCCCCTATCGCCCCGCGAGGTCCAGTCCTCCGCCCTCCCACCCGCCCCACTCGAGTACACTCTCCATTTGCGTAACCATACGCGGGATCAGATGTACAAGGTCTTCCAAGAGTGGAAGACCGCCACTGACCCCATGGAGAAGATGTTTCTTCACGAGATGCTCGAGAGCATGCGGGTTGATTTGGAAATCGCGAGGGCACGGCTAGCGAGTTCCGACGTGGGCTCAGAATACCACGGGCAGCGGCGCGGCGGCAGCGGCGACGGCGGGACGACGGCGATAAGGAGTAGAGAGTGGCGGGGCTCGTGTGTTGAAGCCCTTTTTTTTAAAAAAAAAAATCATGTACTTTTTTTTTAAAAATCTTTGTACTTTTTTTTAATGGAATAGATTAATTTTCCCGTATATGTGATTTAATTCCGTATTTTAATCGTAATTTTAATTCCGTAAATGTAGTATATTTTGAATTATTTTTACTGCGGCTGGCCTATGACTGATGTGGCAAGTGGATTTTTTAGTGTTGCTGACGTGGTAGGGGAGAAAATGGCTGGCCTATTGCTCGCCTAAGCATTGCTCTAATATATGAAATTTTAACTTTATAACGCGGTAAAGTTCCTCCATAATAAAAGCTGACATGGATGGCGTAATTGCCTACCTTGACTTGATTTGTGAAATGGTGATAAGTTGTCGTATCACATTGCAGATGTTTTATTGTATATTGGGAAAAGAAATTCTAACATGAATGTTAGCGTAACTTTTGAAGAATTTCAGTTTGGTAATTTCAATAAAATTTTAATAAATTGAAAATTGACATATCAAACGTCATATACAATGTCTTGACTCATTAGTTTTCTGTATAGACTCAAGCAGGCAAGTGTCTTGACTCTTGGATTGAACATTTCAGAAATGATAATAATATGTGTTTAGAGGTCTTATAATTGAACCTTTGAATGTAAATTTAGCCACATATCTTTGAATTTTGATGACACGTGTATTAAACTTTGACATGCTATTAAATTTAAATATTTTAATTATTAAAAACATTTCTATAATATAAAAATACATTAAATTATAAAAACTGCATAATTAAATCCTAAAAAATAAAAATTACATAATTAAAATCCTAAAAAATAAAAATACATAATTAAAATCTTAGAAATAAAAATATATAATTAAAATCCTAGAAAATAAAAAAATACATAATTAAAATCTAAAAAATACCCCCGTGGAAGACTAGTCTTCTATCCCCAATGTTCTTTTAACGGATACTCCATCCGTCCCACATAATTTTACCCAGTATTGCATTTTGGGCCGTCCCACATAATTTTACCCAATATTCCATTTTGGGTCGTCCCACATAATTTTACCCATTTCACTTTTACCATTTTTTATAGTGGACCACATATTCCACCAACTCATTCCTACTCACATTTTATTATAAAACTAATACTTTAAAAGTAGGACCCACATCCCACCAACTATTTCAACTCACTTTCCATTACATTTCTTAAAACCCGTGCCGGGTCAAAGTGTGTAAAATTATGTGAGACGGAGGGGGTATAATTTATTGGGAAGTGGAAAAATATTTTTTTATTTAAAAATGTTTTCTTTTTAATTTATTTCGAATTTAAAAAAAAATAAAAATTTACCAACGGCATAGCCGTTGGCCAATCGAGAGATGCCACGTAAGGCAGCTCAGCGGCACGGACGTGCTCTTATTTAAGAGCAGCACCGTGCCGCTGGCACGGACGGACAAGAGACCGTCGCGGATGCTCTTATAATTGAACCTTTGAATGTAAATTTGGCCACATATCTTTGAATTTTGATGACAGGTGTATTAAACTTTGACGTGCTATCAAATTTAATTGGTGATATTTATGATTTTGTAGATTACCGTCTCATTTTTTAACTTCTCTCATATTCCGAACAACACAATTTCATTATAAACTACTTCATTTATATGATTTTATTGCATTTTTCATTTTAAAATGTAAATTTAGAATTGATTATTTTTTTAATAATTAAATTAGTATTTTAAGTGTAATAAGAAATCACTTAATAAAGGAGCACTTAATAAACTCTAATATAATAATTAAATACTATTATTCTAACTTAAAATATAAATGGTGGAAGTAGTTTCAGACCGGCCGAAATAGAAAAATGCGAGCAACATAAGACATGAAGTGTATTAAGTATAGTGAAAAAATCTCCTATACACTCTTGGATTGGATTGAAAATGTAATGTTTTTTGTGATTCCTCATTTTTCAAAACATTAATTGTTCAATTTCATAAGATACCTAGATTCTTGTGGTTCATTTCCATAAAAACACCTAGATGGCTAGATTCGTGTTCTAACCACTTGAATTGTGGTCTATACAACTTATTGCATTAATAATTGATATGTTAGGATATTTATAATAGAGATGTCTTGTGAGTAGATTGACTACCTAAATGCTTCTAGTTGCAATTCTATACCCCTCCACTTTCTTGTCGAATAGTATAAGGATCCGTTTTTACATGAAATTAATATGAAAGTTTTGCAATGTATATGCTTCTTTGACATAAGTATAATAAGTTTACCTTGGGAATATGATATAAATCATTTTTATTATAGATTGAATCATGACAGATTTTTTGTTTTTTCTGAAGAGTGGAAATAAAATCTGCTGGGTTTTCAATTTTACTGTCTTGTCTTATAGAAGGAAAATGCAAACTTTTGACCAAATTGAAAATAATGCATCACAAATTTAAGACTACTACTATATTGATTGCGAATACATATTGAATATCATTATTCAAAAATAGAATTCTGATTTATGTTGTGAATGAATATAAATTCACTTATATACACACTACAAGATTTCTAAACTTTGAACAGAGTTGAAATTAACAAAACAATTTTAATTATTAATTATAGCAGTATATTTATTTATTAAATTGCTCCACACTACTATATTTGCAAATATGCATATGTTTGAAAAAGATGTGTTGATTTTTTTCAATTAAATGTATGAATTATTGAAAATATAATTTATTTATGAACATGGTTGCATACAAATTGCCACTAATATGATACATGATGTAAGTTTCCCATAACATTCGTACTTAATAAGCATAAAAGAAATTACTACCATGGATTCATTAATAAAATTATTTGTATTTGCTTTGGCTATTTGGTTGGCCACTATTCTCATGATTAAATTTACTTTTATATTTTTATTTGCTTTGGCTATTTGGTTGGCCACTATATATTCTCATGATTAAATTTACTTTTATTTATGAACATTATATTTTTCCTTTCAACGAATTGAGGCCACACATATTACTTATATATAAAAAAAATTCGTTTCCCTTAATTATGCGAAGGGTGATTGCGTAAAATAAAAAATAGTAGTATTACTACCTAAAAAATTTAGACAAATCCTTTAAATTACGCGCTAATATCACAAGTTCTTAAACACAAATATGTGAATCTTGATATAGAATTAAGATGTTTTGGGTTTAGTTATAGTTGGGTAAAATATAGTCTCGTAATGATATGGATGTGTGAATGAAATAATTGAATGTATTTTGACAATGAGATGTGGTGATAAAGATAAGACACGCACACGAGCTTGACCACGAAATTGTGTCGTGTAGCTTTGTAGCTAAATTGGACGCTTTAATCACTTTACACTCTAATTTGTGTATACCAAAATCGACATCCCATGTAGGTAGGGTGCCCTCTATATTCAAATTATGTTATTTCCTCTCTAAAGTTTGACCCCTCAAGAACCACTTCCTCCTAATTTCTGGATAAGCCCACCAATTATTCTCTTTTATAGTAGGACTATAAAAAAAATGCCATCTTACTCTCTTTATTCACCTCATCAAAATTAAATCATGAATATTGGTCGATTTTGAACATGCAATATTGGGCAGTGATAAAATGCAAACTCATATATTGTACAAACTCAAAACTATGATCTGGACCGTTAAAAAATATCAACAGATGACAAAATAGTAGCAACAAAAAATGTCAACACAACATCAATCGTTGACACTGTGTTAACATTTTATATTGCTACTATTTTGTCATCTGTTGACATTTTCTAACGTTCCAGATTATAATTTGAAGTTTGTACAATATTTAGAGTTTTTTACATCCCCACTTTTATATATATAGTTACAAAACTATGACGATTCTTATTTACAATTCACATGATCAACCGATTTATAGACGTTAATTAGGAGAAACTTTACTTGTCCAAGTTTTTTCATTAATTCCAATCAAATTAATGGAGTATTAATTTGACTTGCATAGCATATGACTTATTACCAACTACTCCTTTTGTTTTAAGAGTTTGAAAACCCTACATTGAGTGTATAACAATAAGTATTATGTATATAGATTAAAAAAAAAATAATAAGTACTCTCTTGTGTTTGGATCGAATGTGAATGAAATTGCGATTTTAGGAAAAATCAAAAGAGGACTAAGTTTTTTAATTTGTATTTAAAAAATTGGGGAAAAAATAGAAAACACATAAAATTTATCTATTTACCGACAAATACTTTAAAAAAGATTATTGAAATTAACAATAAATGATGTACAAATACGTACTATATAGCTAATTATAGCCCATCAGAATGACTAGTTTCCGACCAATATTTTCAGACATACAACTTGGTTCACTTTAATTGACAATTTTCAACGTAACAACCTTAGGCAATTATGCATATCATAAATTTTAAAATGTAGTCGTTTTAATATCGAGACAATGAACTAGAAGTCGAGAATGCATGTGATGTGATATTGATAATGACATTCTAAAACTGTATGACTTGTACGAATTAAGTTATTGTGTTATCTGTGGCAGCTAAGCATTTTATTTTTATCATAAACGACTGAAAATTTGATATCGCTGGAAATTAGTGATGGATAATATAAAGTTTTTATATATACCTAAACCAGATATCATCAACTATAACCACCAATATTTTTTTTGCCTGCAACTTTTTCCTGTCTAAATAAAATGTCAACTATCGATTGTCTTTGCACTAATTTTTCAATAATTGCTAAAAATATCATAACTATCAATCATCAGTCATCCTAAAGTTCACAAGCACTATCAAAGTATCAATATAATAATACTCACATTGGAAGATTATGTTCTGTTAATACTACAAAAAAAGTTTTCCATATCCAAAATATTGTGGGCTTGATCTATGAATAACAGTCGATAAATCCTGAAAATCTCAAAAATAGGAAGTGATCGCTAATGCATAGGCACAAATAGCGATATATTTCTACTTCTAGAGTAGAGGGGAATATGAATTAATTGAAGCACACAAGAAAGAGTGGAACGCCAAAAGTATATATGCAGATATGAGACTGGATATTCGAGCGTACTTAACACATTTGATAGCACTAACAAAATGCATATTCTTTTCTAGCTTCTATCACATAAAAACTCCAAGGTTAAACGTGCTTAACATGGACAATTCTAAGATGCATGGCCGTCTTGGATGTTTTGCAGGGAACGTGTGAATGAGAACAAATCATACTAAAACAACTTAGGTTAGTTCATGGAACAACGGTCAGTCTGTTCATTACACGGACAACTACCTTCGTCTTAGGACTTTCTAGGAAAACTTTTTATTGATGTAATATCGTCATCTGAAGCCACCGATGACTCTATCCATTAGTAATCTCTTCTTCTCAACGACAACCACAAACACGACCCTCTTCTAGAATTTGTGGACGGAATGTGTTGTTAAAGTTTTATCATTATTATTTCGTTCGTTTACCCGACATCCTTTTTCACTAAACCGTCTAAAGAATGTATCTTGACAATGAAGCCAAGAAACATCTATATAGTTTCATGATAGAAGTGATTTTTTTATTTGTACCACATAAACAAGTTCATCATCCCAACATATATACCCTTACATTTGAGATTAGATATGATAAAAATCATTCTCGGTGTAGTATATTACAAAAACGTACTTTTTAAAATCCACAACACTTTTAATAATATTTTTATAAAAATGTAAATCATACAAAGATCGCGATCGTCTAACTAGTTCCTACACACTATTCTTTTAACGTACATCAAATAATTACTCACTAATTAAATAGCAATGAAGGATCAATTAAGCAATAATGATGACTCAATTAGCCATGTAAGTAAGTGCTCACGAGGAGGCAATGCATATATATTCCATGTTTTTTAAATATAGTTTACATATGGAAATGAATGTTGAGAATAATTGAAATTGTCCATTTGCTTAGGATATAATTTAATGGGGACCTTAGAGATTTAATATATGAAGTGAAAAGAAAGTTGTTCCACATACCACCAATTACCTTTTAATTATGTGATGGCGTAATTTCAAAAAGATGTCTGTGGTAGGGTATGGATCCCAGTTTCCAGCCAAATGCAATTAATTTGAATATTAGGCTGCACTTTTGCTAAATTTCAATTATTATTTTTTTATTTTATTTTTTTTTGTGAAGCTCAAACACAAATATCTTTGACAACATCTAAAAGATCATGATGAGTAGGGTGAAACAAAGGTTGAGAATAAGCATCAACAATCATTTTCCACATGTGCTTGAGTTTGTCGTCAAAAACTAATCCTTTGACAGTAAAATGCAGTGTCCACAAACGACTATGTAGCACAAAATGCGGTAATTTCTAGCTTCCTAAAGGAGATGTTGCTAATATAGATTGTCCATGCCAATTCTCCATGAAATAATTGATATAGAAAATCATTTTTCAATGTCTTGAAGATGGGTTATTATGAGCAAACTAGATCGTTCCAAAGTAATGCAATTGGCACTCCATCGATTGCATACTTTGCAGGTGGTGATTATGTTACTAATAATTTTGTGGAGGAACATAACCATTCTATGATTCAAGAGTCCTGTTAAACAATGTACTCCGTATAAATTTAAATACGGAGTATTAAATTCGGCAAGGCGCATAAGAAGTCTGTATGGGATAGTAATACAGTACAGTATATTAGTCCAACTATGACTGGTTTGACAAAATTGGTAAGATAGATAACTCATACTCCCGTTGGTTTCGTAAAAATATGTGCACTTTCTATTTCCGCCTGCCCCATAAAAATATAAACATTTCCATTTATAGAAAGTTATCATAATTTATTAGGCTTATGCATCAAGTTATTTACAACTTATACCACCGCTAAAACACTAATAATAATAGGGTCACACTATGCACTAAAACTATTTAACTACCCTTCTACTCCTTAATTTTCTTTTACTTTACTAATTTTGTCTTAATTCTCGTATCATATCAAATGCCCATATTTTTCCTACCAAATTAGTAATATTGTATTGCATAATACTTAAAACTCATACTACGTACTAATATTGTATTGGTGTAGTATTTTGCAAAATTAATCTTATATTGTCCACAATTTCCAGATTTAAGGCTTGGTTTCATATTTTGGAATTGAAGCCTTTAATTCTATATTCAGTGTTTGGTATTTAGATTTAGAATTTGAATTGAATTACGATTCTAATTCATCCAAATTCCACAATTTGAATTTTATATCCAAAGCAAATAATTAAAATTGCCCAAATTCACACACCACATAAAAACAGTACACTTGCACATATACACTTCCAAAATACACATATCAAACACATACTACCCACACACATTGCAGTGCACACACCTACACACAATTCCCACATACAATGTGCACAAACACACATATATACACTGCCCACACACGTTATAAATTCTTTTATATACAATTTCATAGAATTCTAATTTTATTTTCATAAATTCTAATTTAAATTTCGTGTCCAGGACCAGACGGATCATCCAAAATCATTTCTCCCAGAAATTAATTAAAATATCATATAGCAGTCGGTAAAAAAAATAAAGTGTTGGTTGTTATAGGTAAAATCGCAGTAAAGAAGTAGAGTACAAATTTGCACTTACCTTTTACTTCTACAATATGTATTGGTCAGAAAAAGGGTGGAAATGCAGAAATAATTACCAACTTTCACCTTTATACTGTGTGATGTGATTTGATGTTATAGTATGCACGTATGCGGCTAAGGAGATAGATGATTTAGAGTTGGTAAAACACATCTTTCTATCCAATATTTTGCCATGTTACTATGTGAATGGATTTGTATGTTGATTACTGACCAGACTCACAAATTTCAAATCTAGGATCCAAAGGCATCATCTTGTTAATAATTTAGGTGTCTCTCTTCTTTGCTTTGTGAACTGTGCCCATACCCCTCCTTTCCCCCTACCCCACTTTCCACTAATTCCTTTGTGAAAGTGAAGCAAGAGAAGAAACTTAGCTGCCATCCCAATGTGTCCTAATCATGATTTTCTTGAGAGAGAAATAGAAATGATCAATCAGATGTCACTCCATGTTTATATACAACTTCCTCCTTATTGCCGTATATCTCTAGTTTAACCAAGTCTCTCCTTTCCCACTCACTCTCAGCAACTTGTACAATCTCAATCCATTTCCATCCCCTCCCCATCCTAAAATTGATCTGTCTCTTTCTTTCCCCAACTTCCCCAATTTATTGATTTCTCCTCCCATCCATGGTGAGTCCATCTCTGCATTTAGCTTCTCCACACATCCATCGCTAATTCAATTTGTTTGTTTGTTGATCGAATTAGGGGGACGACGCGGAGGCCGGGCGGAGCAATCGAAGCCAGGGCAAAGGCGGATTCAAAGCCACCTCATTCATCTATGGTGCGTACCTCAAATTCTCTCAATCTCAATCTCAGTCTCAATCTCAATCTCAATTTCCTCTATGATTAATGATGTTTGATTGGCAGCATTGGCGGCATTGGAGAATATGGGAGTGGTGGCGAACATGGTGAGCTTGGTGCTCTACTTTTCATACAAGATGCATTTCGATCTGGCCACGTCAGCAAACACCCTCACTAATCTAATGGGATCGACTTACCTGCTCTCCATCGTCGGCGGCTTCATCTCCGACACCTATCTCAACCGCTTCCTCACTTGCGTCATTTTCGGCACGCTTGAAGTCCTGGTATTATTCTTTTTCTTTTTCTAAAAAAAAAAGTGTTAATTTTGGAGTAGTAGTAGCAGTGTATAACTAGGTGGTGGGAGGGGGGAGTGAAGCAAGAGTTAAGATGATGGTAGGACAACACTATTTGTTTTAAGAAACTATACATGTTACCCAATTAGAGGAGAGGAGACTAAGGGGATACATATTTATAAATTTTGCATTTAATAACATTTTATCTGGCGCCTTGGGCAGGGGATATATTTTTATTATTAAATAATCATGTCTGGTTTCATATTCACAAACTTTTGAACATGTGTGCTGGCGGTGATTCAATTAAAACTATAATTCAGGATTTCGTGTGGCCTCCTCCTTTTTTCTAGTCTAGTGGGTAGCATGTGCATGTGGGTGAAAAAAGCAGAGGGAAAAAAGGAACATTATTGCATTCCCTTTTCCCAATGCTCTCTTCTATGAACATCAACGCTTCCGTACGCAAAACACTAAATTACACAAATCATTATAATATGACCCTCACAAAGGAAACCTACCAGATATGAAAAAGACTGTTAATTATGAATATATATATAGGGAGTAACTAAATTTGTGGAATTTATGATGGGATTGAAGTGATCAAGTACAAATTTGGTAATCTAACATAATTTGTAAATACTTGTGAAATATATAAGTTATTTTACCCCATCTAGTAAGATGGGCTTGTTCCATGTTTTATAGTACTTATTAAAATCATACTCCTCTAATTATGCATGTTCTCTATAATATAAATATATCTAACTTTTTAATTAAATGCATAAATAAATTACATTTTTTTTCAAATAAACCAATTTTTGGTTGTACAAAATTTGGTTGCATAGCTTTAGTGCCTCTAATAAGAGGGAAAGAACAAGTACTAGTATTTTTTTATAAATTATTTGCTGGATAATAGAGAGTAGTAGTACTATATAAATGAAAGATTGTTATTGATTGAAATGAATCCAGCATGAAGTGAGATATTTGAAAATAGACATAATTATGTGATCCATCCATCACCTAATAATAAATCGAGTCGTGGAATGTTTTTTTCCTTTGACATGACGCGACAACCACTACATGGGTTTGGGTTTGATAATTAAAGGAGTGATGCAATTATTGTTTTTATGTTTAGGCTCTATCGATGATGACAATTCAAGCCCACAGTGACAGTTTGCTGCCCAAGCCTTGCGCCAAGTCCAGTTGCGTCCAAGGTGGCGCCGCCGTCTACTTCTACGCCACGCTCTGCCTCCTCGCCCTCGGCGTCGGCGGCGTCAAGGGCGCCCTCCCGGCCCTCGGCGCCGACCAGTTTGACTCCAAAAATCCGAAAGAAGCCAAGTCGCTGGCCAGCTACTTCAACTGGCTCTTGCTCAGCTCCGTTGCGGGCTCCTCCATCGGCGTTACTTTCGTCGTCTACGTCTCCACCAATAAGAATAATCAGAACTGGTGGAAGGGCTTTCTCATCACCGCCGTCGCTGCATTCCTCGGCTACGTCTTCCTCCTCATCGGAAAACCGTTTTACCGCCTTCATGTCCCCAAAGATAGCCCTCTCATGAGACTCACACAGGTATTTATCACTTCATTTCTACTTTCTTCATTTTCCGTGTTCTTTTCTGGGCAGTCCCTTTATAACGAAGTCATTTCACTCTTTCTATCAGGTTATAGTTGTGGCAGTAAAAAATGGGCGATTATCTCTTCCAGACAGTCCAAATGAGTTGTACGAGATCAACGAAAAGGATTCAGAAACAACAGCACCGAAAATAGCACATACCAATGAATTCAGGTAAGTGTGACCTTTGGCCGCAGTCATTAACCACTAGGCTGACACACGCATTGATAGCAGGTGGTTAGACAAAGCAGCGATCCCGCCTGCAAACACAGAGCCATCAGCGTGGAAAGTGTGCACGGTGACGCAGGTGGAAGAAGTGAAGATCATAGCAAGAATGTTGCCGATAATAGGAAGCACCATAATCCTGAACACATGCATGGCTCAGCTGCAGACCTTCTCGGTGCAGCAAGGCTACCGCATGGACGCCCATCTCGGCTCCTTCCAAGTCCCCGCGGCGTCCATCCCCGTCATCCCCCTCCTCTTCCTGATCATCCTCATCCCCATCTACGACCGCCTCTTCGTCCCCTTTGCCCGCACCCTCACCAACCACCCCTCCGGCATCACCCAGCTCCAGCGCGTAGGCGTCGGCCTCGTCCTCTCCGCCGTGTCCATGGCCATCGCCGCGATAGTCGAAGTCAAGAGGAAGAATCAGTCGTTAAAAAACCCGATGCAGCCGATCAGCCTCTTCTGGCTGGGCTTCCAGTACGGGATATTTGGCATCGCCGACATGTTCACGCTCGCTGGCTCGCTCGAGTTCTTCTACAAGGAGGCGCCGGCCGGGATGAGGTCGCTCTCCACTTCCTTCACGTGGATATCGCAGTCGTTTGGCTATTTTTTAAGTAGCGTGTTCGTGGACACCATCAACTCGGTGACGAGGCGGGTGGCGCCGAGCCGGCAGGGGTGGCTGCAAGGGCAGGATTTGGATAGGAACAATTTGCAACTCTTCTATTGGTTTCTGGCTATTTTGAGCGCTCTCAACTTCTTCAACTATCTGTTTTGGGCGGTGCGGTACACGTACAAGACGGACGATGAGAACACGGAGCAGCACGACGGCGGGGGCGTGCCGTTTCTCAAGGCGGATGAGCAGGCGTCTAAGGCGCTGGAGGAGCCTAATGGGAAATGGTGATATGGAATTTAGCTGCAGCATGGTTTGAAGATTTAAATATATGATATGTGTATTTATTATTTATAGTGGTATGTTGTATTTTTTTTATTTTTGCAGTCGGCTTTATTGTGTGTGGTTTTTTGGTGATGATTCTCGAGTATATATTGTTGGGTTTCAAGCATAGATTTGCCCAAGATAAATATACTGTAGAAAGCCTTGCAAGGGGATGAACGAAGATATTTCACGATTAATGTAAATGAAATTATATTGATTGTGTTTTGAATTTGTAGTTTATGTACAAGTTGAGTTGCATCTGTAAACTAATTAAATGATGTTTTATCATGCATCTTTCAGAAACAGGCGGTACTAAATTACAGATAAATAACAATTTTATATGTATTTAATAAAATGTGAGTTGTATTTATGCAATACTAAATTTATTTACCAATAATAATAAATAAAATGACACATTTAATGACAAATCTCTCAGTATGATAATATCATATGGAATATTTAACGAAATGCTAAGAGAACATTAGTTATGCGTATAAGCTACATATTAGTATGATTTTCAAAGGGATATAAGTGATTAATGGGCAACTCTTACATGCTAAGAAATCCCAAAACAAGTGAGCGAATACTACTCCCTCCGTCCCATAAAAATATGTGCACATTCTATTTTCGTCCGTCCCACACAAAAATATGTGCATTTCATTTTTGGAAAGTTTTATCAATTTAATAGTATAGGTCTCACTATACACTAACACTACTTTAACTACAATTTTCCTCCTCTCTCACTTTACTGTATCATTCTCATCCTCTCTCTTACTTTACCAATTTTATCTTAATTCTCATGTTATCCCTATTGCCCATATTTTTGTGGAACGGAGGGAGTAATTTTTTTTTTTAAGATATAATTTTGTTCATTTTTTGTTAAGATATTAAGTTGATGTCACAGCATTTAACTGGTTTTAACACGAAATTAAGAACTTTGGTGCAGTCGACCTAAACACATGCAAACTCTACATTGGACCCATTTCATCGATCGCAATGTATTCTTCCTCAACCTAAAGTTTACTCTAGCACCCCCAAAAATAAGTATGGGCCCTTGATGTTTTAATAGGTCAAGCATGACAAATTATACTAGACTTCGCTTAAATAATACTATACCATGTAGCCCAAATATGAATTAATGGAACAAAAATTGAACCGCTAATATTAGATTATACTGATGTCACATATGGGGTGCATTAAAATGCTAACTTGCTAACTCATCCATGTAGTATATTAAAAATGTCAACACGATCACATTAAAATGTCAATACATATTCGTGTTGACATTTTAATAAACTGTGCTGACATTTAAATATCAATATCAATATCAACATAATGTATTCCAATATCAACTTAAGTTTATATTGACATTTATAATATATTGTATTGATGAGTTGACAAGTTAGCAACTTAAGGAAAGTTAGCAACGGATCACACCCCTGTCATATATAATCGTGTTTATATTGTTTTTATTGCATGGGTATGATGTTTAGGTCAATGTACATAGTGACCTAAACTCAATATATCTAATGACGAGAAAATATAATATTTAACTTTGCTTTTTGAATTTGCAACGATGAAAATGATGTTATAGTGTAATAAAGTTCATTACAGTATGTTATTGACCCAAGTGCAATGTCTATAATGCCAAAAAAATGTTATGCAGTTTCAAATTGTATATACAATGGTATATTTGCTCATATTAGGTCATATATATTCTTGTATATGTTATGAACTCAAATAAACTAGATTTACACTATCTATAATTTAATTTAATATACCACGTTAAATCTTGGAATAGTTTTTATACTCCTTTCATCCGTGGTAGTGGATGTTTTTTTCCGGCATGCAAAGAAATATTGTACTAAGTGAGTTAAATAAAGTAAGAATAAAGTAGAAAATTAAAAAATAAGAGAAATAAAGAGATAATAAAGTAAGGTACTACTATGGAATGTATCAAAATAGTAAAATGATTTCAATACTATGTAACGGAGGAAGTATGAGATATTCATCTAAGATCGAATTCTATGTACACAATATAATAAAATATTGTAGTAAGAAATATGAAAGGCAATGGTCTAAATAATAGAAAAATCCAAGACTGAGAATAACAAAATAAATAACTATTTGGATTTATGCATATACTTCCTCCGTCCCGGATAATTCGTCCCAGTTTTCCATTTCGGTCCGTCCCACATAATTTGTCTCACTTCACTTTTACCATTTTTGGTAGTGGACCTCATATTCTACTAACTCATTCTTACTCACATTTTATTATAAAACTAATACATAAAAGTAGGACCCACATTCCACTAATTTTTTCAACCCACTTTTCATTATAATTCTTAAAACCCATGTCTAGTCAAAGTGACCCGAATTATCTAGGACGGAGGAAGTATAATATTTTAGAAGGTTGGTATTATATGGAGTATTTATAAGCTTGTCAACTTGTCGAGTCTTGACCATGTTACATCATTTTCCAAGGAAATAAATGGAGTACAGATAATTGCATGATATGATTGGTAAAATCGAGTGTCTTCTTTACAACCATGTAAGGCCTTGAGTTTTCTAGTATATGAAGTACAATTTTTGTATTAAAAAATCAATTAAATTTGTGAAAGGTACTCATAGTCATAAGTCATAATTAAGAATTTATCATTAAGCTTTAAGGGCCGTTCACAAAATGCAGCGGTCCCAAACGGCTGCTTCGGGCGCAAAGTCTAGTGGTCTGAGCGTTGTTGCGGCAACGAAAATTATACGGTGTATATTTATTAATTATTTTAATATTATAATTTAACTAATTAATATCCTTTCATTTCTATCCATCTTTTTCATTTTTTTCATCTCCTTTTATGGATTTCAACTACAAGTCTTCCTATTCTTCTTCATCCAATGCGAAATGAAACCATATCTACATATAGGGGCGGACATAAGAAGAGCCATGGGCCCCATGGAACCCTCAATATTAAAAATAAATAAATTGTAGGGGTATTTTAGTAATTTCACATTAAAATTACATTAAATATTAAATAATATTTAATTAAAGTTAAACATGGATAATTAGGAGTATTTGAACTCTGAACTTCTCTACCAAAACTCAAATCTGCCGCTGCTCATTCTCCATCTTTCTCCAATTTTCCGATACAAAATTTAATTAGGAGAACTGTTTCGCCTTGCTAATTATTATCCATCAAAATTTTCAGGCGTTGCTTTGAATGAGCTTGAAAATCAACCTAAAAGCTTTATTTTTTATGTCCGAATAGAAGAAAATTTTTCATAAGTATCAGGGATCGGTGATCTTTCACAGAAGATGGTTTGGTTTCAACAAGAAAGCATGAAAATTTCCCATTAATTTATTGTTAGTCAAGTTGTCATTGATCTTGCTAGTGCCTTAGTGGAAAGAACATTTTCAGAAATGAAGTTCATCAAGAGTTCTCTACGTAATAGTTTGAGAGACTAACTATTATAGATTACTTAATTCCTTACATTGATAAGGATGTCTTTGTTAATGTCACTAATGAAACTATTATGCAGCGATTCCAGAAGATGAAGAATAGAAGCAAAATGTTATGATATGATTGTATTTGACTTTATATTTAAAAATATTTTTTTATTTTTATATATTTTTAATATTATTATAAATAATTTTTAATTTTATTAGTATAAATTATTTTTGGACCCCCCATTGTTAAAATCCTGCGTCTGCCACTGGCTACATATGTAATCAAATATTTTTGTGAGAACAAGGAAAGGAAACATAAAATAATTGTTGAAGCTGCGCTGCTGCGGTGCCTAGGCCTATCCATCCACGGGAGGCTGTGTTTCGAGAGCATATTATTGCCTATGAAAGGCTCGTTGCGAATTATTTTTGTTCCCACACCTGGCACAATGGGCTCTCGACAATGTCGAAGTGCACTGTTGCATTAGGCAACAGACGTAGAAAGGGTTTCCAAACCAATTTGTTGAGTACCTCCATGTTGCGGATACGAGAGTGGTACCAATCATACATCGTCGATGTAATGCAGACATTGGTAATACTACAGTACATAGTATGATAATTGATAATGAATTACTATAAGATAACTACTTGAAGAGAAAAAGATGTTGAACCCAATTCATAAATAGCGCGACAAGTCTTCTCTCTTTTCCAAAAATGTCATGATAAGCTTTCATCCACAAGGCCGGAGACATGGCGAACTCCAATAACAATCTATCCAAGTAATTTAGACACTAACACTCAAGAGGTTTTATTTTAGGAGTTTTGATTACAATTGAGATAGTTTTTCAAATATAAATTTAATTAGTTTTAATTGTTTATTTTATATTATTAGTTGTGACCGAAAAAGAGGGTAAATTGAGTTGGTTGCAATAGAGTTGTTGTGATAAAAATAAAAATGAGGGTTGAAAAATAAAGTTATTGCTGAAATGAGGCTAATTATGAGAAGATTTCCTAAGCATAGTCCATTGGATGTCAATTTAACATCTAGCTATAATTTACTGATTAGATTATAATATATGAAGTGAGATATGATATCGATCTCACTGTCTAAACATCTATTACAGGATTAGATTATAATATAGGAGTACTATGCAGTTATAAGTAAATAAATTATAGAGTTGATTTGTACTATCTAGATATCGATCTCCCTGTCTAACTCTAACATATGTGAATAAATATTTTTTTTTGGTTCGACGTGGCTGCTACATTGGAATTTTCTGACCATATTCACGCCTGTCATCTTTCAAATTGATTTGATCTCACGGTGCCTGCATACTAGTTTTTTTGAGAAATCAGCCTCTAGTGCAAAAATTAAAAGAGAAAAAATAGTTTTGCTCAATTTATAATTAATATGAAAATGATAAAATAAACATAAATTACTAGGTAAACAATGCAACTCTTCTTAATCAATTTCACCAAAATATGAATGCTAATTAGATGAACAATAATAGTAGAGTGATAGGCGGCGAAAAATTGAAGGGCAGAAAGAGTAGTTGGTTTGATGAAAATAAGAGTTGTGGCTGAAATTAAATGGCGCCAAATGTTAAGGTCGGTAGCAGCGTGCACGCAACCATTGAGGGGCCCGGGAAAGTCACGTGTCTCGGCGTGCTCAATGTCACGTGACACCGCCTCTTGTCTGTCTATTCTATAATTCTATTGCATGATTGTCACTATTACCCACTCCACTCACGCCAACTCATTAATCGTCAATTCGCACTACTGTTTTGCAAAATGGAAAGCTAGTGTATTTTTGTGACTTTGGTCTTTGTATAGTACCTAATTTTTTTATTTTCGAATAAATCATTAAATATTTGGCAAAGTTTTATAGGTTTCGTGATTTTTGCTTTGACCAAATTCAGTAGGGTGCGTAATTTTAAAAATAAAAAATAATGGAGTTTACTCAAATAATTCAATAGGGTGAGTAATAAAAAGTGAAGGATAAAAAAGGAAGAGAATGATAATTTTTTAAAAAATATCGAAAAAAATAACAATAATACTATTTAAAAAAGTAAAAAACAAATTGTCCAAAACCCTTAAAAAAGGGGATTTTCCCCAAACAATAAAAGGATGTTTTTATATTAACCCTTTGTTGGGGTAAGGGTATTTTTGTCGGAATTTTAAAAAAACTCATTGAATTTTAAGCTTTACTTAAATCTATTTGTTTTAACACTATACTCAAAATTTCCATTTTTTAGATGATTTTGAAAATACAAATGTCTCAACATTTTTTCCCTTTCCCCATTTTTAAAAAATCCAAGACCCCGCCTATTCCCAATCGTTTTTTTTTGAAAAAAATGATTTTGAGGGTTTTGGGGCCAATTTGATCTTTTTAGCTTTTTTAAAATTTTAAATAATATTATACTTTATTAAATTAAATTTAAAAATTTTCATTCTTTTTCCCTTTTTTTCCTTCACTTTGTTTCTTTCTAATTCTATTTTTTCAATATATTTTAAAATAGAATATTGTATAAATATAATTATTTCATAAATATTTAAATTTAAATCGAAACTCAATTATTATAGTTGCTCGGTTAGTCGGTTATATACCAAAAGGGACTAATGGAGTTGAAGTTAAAGATCTAACCACGTATATTCTTAGCTTTTGTTTTGTATTCTTGCGCTCAATTTTACTACTTTGAAACACAAGTGACATGTTACATTCTATTAACAAACTATTCATTCAGATTGTTGGCATGATATCTTAATGCAACTAAACCCGTGATCTTTATCAACACGTTTGCTTCATTCTAGCACCAATGTCCGTGTTTCATCCATCTCCGGTTAACATAGTCACGCTTTAGAAGAGAAGTTAAATTTATCTTGGAATTATTAAAAATATCCTCTCAGTTTTTAAAAAATAGCAACTATTACCATTTTGGGTCTGTCCTCAAAAATAGAAACTTTAGAATCTTTTTATTTTAGGACATGAAGCCCACAATCCAGTAACTTTACTTTTACTACTTTTTATCTTCTTCTCTCTTACTTTATGTATTTTTTTCCCTTTTTCTCTTACTTTACCAAGTATTACCAAATGAAATTTGTCACGAACAAAATTTCTTACGGCTGCGGCTTTGTACTCGGCATTTTTTAGCAATTGATGCCGAATACACAAAGCAATCATTGATGATGAAAAGTTAGCATGTCCTCTATCATTACGATGACCTTCACAACTATGGCGTTCCACCCACTTCCTAATTTCCCACATATCATCATGGGCCCGTTGTGTCACAGAAACTTCCCAAGAACATTCATTCGCTTTTTCAGCGTCGGTCTCGCTGATAATAGCTACCCCATCTTCAGTCCTCCCCGCTGGATATTTGCATTTAGCATGCCACCTTCTTAATTTGCTCTCCACCACCCTAAATTGTCGATGTTTCCTCAAACTCCACATAGTGATAGCAGTCTTCACATGCAACTTGCTATCAAATTTTGTTCCAGCATTAATCCGATACGGATGTTCCTCATCCGAGTACATAGTGTTGTGTTCATTACCAACATCGGGTACTCCAAAAGGACCACTCGGTAATTTGCGAAAATATTTCAACCCACTGTGAACGTATTCTGGAAGTGGTTGCTCACCTTGCACGACAGGTTTATATATTACCTCCTCATCACTGGAAATATCAGCTTGAGAATCATCACTTAAAATAGTGTCAGATGATGACGACGACAATGGTGGATCACGGTCTCTTCGTACAACATCAACATCAACATTATCCTGAACATTCACTTGATTATTCATTCCAACATCAGTAGCATCAGCAACATCTGCTTGCTCATTCATACCACAATCAAAGCTCATATATTCAACCCTCGTAGATGATCCAACACCGTAATCAACAACTGGTGGGATTTCTACATTTCTTAAAGGCGAATACTCAAGAAATAATTCAATATGACGAGTAGAATTTTGAGCCTCATTGAACATAAACATCACACTGTCATCACTGTCAACCCCAGTACATATGTAACTCATACCGGTACCATAGAGACAATGCCTCCATGATATTTCAATGGAATGTTGATTCATATCTATTCTTATCCTAGCACATATCATTGCAACTACTTCAAAGAATGAGACACATGAATTCAATACGATAGAGCCTCTCGCACGAGGTGGATCATAACCAATACCCACTTGAGGAAGTTGAACTATTCTACCACCCCAATACAAACTCACAAATACTGGCATCATTTCTGCATAAAAAAATATACAACATAATAACAATTAGAGACAATTTTTTTCTATAAACCCTAATTTAGTAAATTTGACAAGTTTGGCATTAGAAGCCCTAATGTTATGCAATAAACAACGAATAAGTGAGAAATGTTGAAAGATTGAACAAAACTTACCGAAAGATAAGAGGAAATGGCCAAAAATTGGCAAGAATCCCCGGAAATCGACCAACAAATCGCCTGCCCCTTTCTCTCTTGCGCAGAATGAAGCTTCTGCCTCTGCTCGCGTCTGTTTTAATTCGACGAAGAGACGCATGACGCTTATGCGTCTTACCCTAAGACGCATGACGCTTATGCGTCTTCTAATTAAAAAAAAATTCAAAAAAATTCAAAGACGCATGATCTCTATGCGTCTTACCCTAAAACACATGACGCTCGTGCGTTTCATTAAAAGGAGACGCATGACCTTAATGCATCTCTCCCAAAGTCGGATTTTAAAAAAAATGCAGTATAAATATGGAACCTAAGTTTTACTCTAGAAGTAAAAAAGAAATACCCCAGTTGTAAGGCGAGAGAATCCTCTTTTCGCGAATAAATTAAAAACACTCTGCATATGTGACTAAAGTGTAATTTGCTTAGCGAAGTGGCTGTTATATTTATTATATTCTCTTCGTTCCTGAAAATTTATCACTTTTTTTCATTTTTGTCTTTCCCTAAAAATTTGTCATATTTCATTTTTACTATTTTTGGTAATAGACCCTATATTTCACTAATTAATTTATATTCATATTTTATTAATATAAAATTTATATAAAAGTAGGATTGACATAGTACTTATATTCTCAATCCACTTTTCTTATAATCAGGTTAAATGACGATAAATTATAAAGGATCGAGAGAGTACCGGTTAACAATACACGAGTACACATTGATAAAATGTACTCCATTCAATAATCATCACAAGTACTTCAACATCACAAGCGTTATTAACTGTGAATTAAATTCAACTCTCTACACATGCATCGTACTCCTCTGTCAGCGAATACGGGTAATTTTTTTCATTTTAGTCCGTTCGCAAATAAAAATTCTATCATACATAATTAAATGATAATAAGTCTCACTTTTCACTTATATTTCATTTAAAACTAATATATATAATTAACACTCTTATTCTACGAATTTTTTTCGACTCACTTTTTTAACATTTTATAAAATAAGTGCCGCCCATTAATCAGATTCGTGGCAGATGGAGGGAGTACAAAATTACCACCCGCCAATGTAAATCGTCATCTTTTGCCTGTTTAACTTTAAACTTCCGTAGCAAAACAGTGAAGTCAATTTGTAGCGCTATAGCTTTTTGACTCAACATTTTCACAAGATTCTAAAATAACCTTTTTTATAAATATTAGACATACGTCTACGTACATATATTCGGAGCTGAACATATATTATTATTTTAATTTCAGACAGATCCGGCAAAAACATTTATCACCGCTTCAATCTTTAATGCATTAAATTACTCTACTTGGATGGAGTAATAATATTGGATCTCCTCACTTTCTCCTCCCACTTAAAAGAGAGAACAAGAATATATCAGCCCCACCTCCATTTCCATTCCTTCCTCTCACCCCAAGAAATAAATCCACATAGATTTGTTTCTTAGATTAGACACATTGCATTTGTACTCCTGAGTTGAACACATCTACACTTACCAATTTTTATCCAAATCAATGAGAACACATCTAGGACTACAATAAAGTTCAGCCTTCTCTATTATTCTTTTACATTTTTGCTGAGATCTGGTGTAGGCTTGAAAGTGATGGGGAAGCTGGTGGAGATTGGAGTTGTGTTTTGTGTTTTGTTTGTTTTGAGTAGATGGGTCGCTGAAAGTTCCGAACTTGATGCATTTTTCAATAGGAATAGCAGCTCAGATGTGTCATTCTTGGAGTCCATGTCGCATTTGGAGTCTGTTTATGGAGTTGCTGCTGCTGCTGTTCCTCCCGATGCTCTCATGGTGGCTCTCACTCTTGTTCAGGGAGCTGCTGCCAAAGGGGCTGGTAATCCTCTAGATTCTTCTAGCTTTGGGATTTATGTTTGAGTTGCATGTTTCTGGATTTATTGCAAAATTGAAGATATGGTTTTTTTCTTAAAAATAATAATTATCGATTATTTCAGTTTTAATTTGTTGATTTGTGCGATCTATGCTGAATCATTCCAAGATAATCTATGTTTTTATCTCTTGCTTGTGTCGTAATCTTACTAATTATTAGTTGGTTAAAGTTGGTGTTAGGATTAGTTGAGTGTGAGAATAATGATTTGAGTTACTTTAAGCTGTCAATTTAGCCAGTTTTTAATGCACCACTTACATTCAATTGGGATGCTTTAGTTGCACGCCGTTGATGTTATTTCACATGTGTGATGAATAAATTTGTGAAGCTTTGGTATTAAATTCCACCCCCAACTTGAATATTTTAGTTGTAAGAAGTTTAACGAGAACACCTATAATAAATGATTTGTGTCATTTCTTGTATAAGCAGTTTAAGTCTTGATTCCAGAAAATTACATAAATGCTGGTTAATAAGTATACTACTTTCAAAATTATCTCTCTGATCTAAGTCAGATGAATTTCTCTTTGTATCACTTTTGTAGTTTGTTTGGACGGAACGCTACCGGGCTATCACTTGCATCGTGGGTTTGGGACTGGAGCAAATAGTTGGCTCATCCAGCTAGAGGTATGTGCACGTCTGTTTGATGGTGGACCATTGCTGATTAAAGTTATACCAACTGTGGTAGTAGTCTTTTAATCCAAGAAGGAACTTATACGACCAGTTGAAGTGAAGTTGTTTTTCGTAAAAGAGTTACATTTAAGGCAACAAATAGCCTTATGCTTGTTGGTGTCTTAATTTTTTAATGTTATCTAGTTACATTTGGCAGGGTGGAGGCTGGTGCAACAATTTACGATCATGTATTTACCGTAAGAAGACACATCGTGGGTCATCTACATTATTTGAGAAGCAAATTCCATTCACAGGGTTACTTAGCAACAAGGCTGAAGAAAATCCAGGTACTACATAAATAGAGTAGTCTTATCATATCAAAATTATATTTGGTTTATCATAGCCCTTATTTTACTTTTTTCATGTGCAGACTTTTTTAATTGGAATAGAGTAAAGGTTCGCTATTGTGACGGTGCTTCCTTTGCCGGGGACAGTGAAAATAAGGTTTGAAGCATTCTCCCTGCATGATTTAAATTACTTTTTATGATAATGGTTGTTCAAAACCCAGAGTTTGTTGTTTAGGCTGCAGGTTTGCAGTTTAGAGGGCAACGGATATGGAGGGCTGCAGTTGAAGACCTGATGTCAAAGGGCATGCACAATGCGAATCAAGTATTGTGTTACTTTATTCGTTTCTCTATATTTTATCAAACATAATAATATTTACTTATTTATGAGTGACATTTTTCTACAGGCTCTTCTCTCGGGTTGCTCCGCTGGTGGTTTGGCCTCTATATTGCATTGTGATGAATTTCGAGGTTTATTTCCTGGAAGTACCAAAGTGAAGTGCTTGAGTGATGCCGGATTATTCATGGACGTGTAATTTCCATCAACTCCTTAGTCATCCCCGGTTTTCCTTATACACTTGTAAAGCTCTACAAGCTGTCAGAATCTCAAATTTCGTGTCTTATTTAATTCATTTGGTGCAGTGCTGATGTATCTGGTGGACGGACAATGAGAAGTTTCTTTGCTGGCGTTGTTAGCTTGCAGGTGCTATTCAAACAAATGAATGTTAGCGTCAGGGTTCCGTGTTTGTGTCGCATTCTTTTGTCAGTAAAATTGTGAAAAGGAGGGAATATGTGGATTCTTGAGAACTTATGATGACTTGTTCTTTGTTTCAACTTTCACTTAGCATTGCTTTAGCATTCGTACCTGCTTCTTTTCGTGATGCCATAAATAGTAGAGATGTCATATTGTTGCATGCTATTTATAGTTCTTAATTCTTAAAGATTCTGGCCTATTATGACAGGGTGTTAAAGAAAACCTGCCAAGCACTTGCACCGACCACTTGGATCCAACTTCAGTTAGTCTTCTGCTCGATTTGTCTGGCTTGTGAGACTTACCATGGGCTACTTATGCCCTTATTATCATTTTCTTTTGCTTACCTTTGTTCTTGTGTTCTATTTATTCTTTATTGCAGTGTTTCTTCCCTCAGAATCTGATTTCCAGCATCAAAACCCCCTTGTTTATTCTCAATGCTGCCTATGATTCATGGCAGGTAAACGTAGAAATGTACCCACATTTTGCTTATGGTTACATAAATAAGTTAGAGAAAGAGAGAAGCATATTCATTTCTGCTTTCCATTATATTCAGGTCCAAGAAAGCTTGGCTCCTGCAACGGCTGATCCTCAAGGCAACTGGCATGATTGTAAATTGAATAACGAACGATGCTCAGCATCGCAGATCCAATTTCTACAGGGTAAAACATGCTTCAGCTTAATGATATGTACTGAGCTTGTTTCATGCCCTTTGAGGTGACTCTTGTGCTCATCAATCAAATCGTATATGAAACAGATTTCAGGAATCATATGGTGAGTGCAGTTCGAGGCTTTTCAGGCTCGAAACAGAATGGATTATTTTTAAATTCTTGTTTCGCTCACTGCCAGTCGGAAAGGCAGGATACTTGGTTTGCCGATGATTCTCCCATAATTAACAACAAGGTACGCCGTTGATTCAAAAATTTTATTCTTCATGGATGCTGCATGCTAATATACTATTGACCATAAAATTTGGCTAAACATTATGCAGCCCGTTGCGCTTGCTGTTGGAGATTGGTACTTCGATCGAGCTACTGTCAAGGCTGTCGACTGTGCATACCCATGTGATAGAACCTGTCACAATCTGGTATTCAAATAGACCAGGATAGTTATTCTGCCTCTATTTTTAAAGCTAAAACTTAATCATTTGTTATATAAGTATGATTATTGTTTGAGCTCCCATTGATGCTGTTGTTACTGTAACTTCCAAGGCAATAATACCTCAATTGCCATCTATGATTATCATTGTATTCTGAATACTTGTACCCTTCCATAAGAATGAAGAGGAATTTCATTATGCTTTTTGAGTACTCTTTCCATTGTATTTGTATTTATTTACAGAATATGAATAGGTTGACATATCTTGTAAAGCAGGCTGTGATTTTTATACTGACAGGATAATATCATGTGTCCTTTTGTGCTTGGAAAAGTATACTTTATTCAGAATTGTGTGTACTACTATGATTTATCTATCCATAAATGTGAAAAGTGTCAATTGTTCACACTACACTAGAAATAAGAAAGTGCAAGTTTGTCTAGTGGTAGAGTGGTGATGCCCAAAAATTTCAAATTTGAATCCACGCAACTTTTAATTTTCTACTCCCTCCGTTTTTTAAAAATAGAGAGGTTTGAAACAATACGAGTTTTAATACACAATTTGGTAAAGTAAGAGAGAGAGGAAGAAAAATTGGTAAAGCAAGAGAAATGACGAGAAAAATTGGTAAAGTAAGAGGGAGGAAGAGAAAGAAGTAATGGAATTAATATTAGTGGATCATGAGGTCCATTTAAGTTGTTACTTATAGTGGTATAAGTGATAAATAAATTGATGCATATGGGGTGTAAAGATTTCCTAAAATAGGAAGTTTGAAAATTGTTATTTTTAAAGAACGGACTAAAATGAAAAGAGTTGCTATTTTTAAAAAACGGAGGGAGTATTCATTTATCAATAGAGAGAGCAAAGAAGAAGTAGATAATCATATATGACTACACATTAATTTTTTTTAGTCCGTCCTATAGTAGCATGTTCTTTTAAATTTTCTAAACTATTTTTTTCTAAAGAGGTGTGATACATTCTTCAGTAATAATTCTTTAATTACTGTTTCTTTCTATATATTTATCTTATTTTATCAATTATACGTTAAAACTTGTGTTCATCTAAAAGTGCGCACTCTTGGGGGCTGGGGAGGATATTATTTATTGCTATTGTTTCTGCCCAAATCAAGGTTAAAAAAAGATTAGATAAGCTTGTAATGACAGTTAACTATAAAAAGTTTGAAAATGTGAAAGAAAAAACACTTCATATGTTTATGTCAAAATCTAGAGATTTTCCATGATACTAATATTTTTCCGGTCACTGCCAATGTGAAAGTAGAGATTTTTTTTATGTAGTTCACCTTTGTGTCATTTTTAATGAATGGATTTTTTTCATAATTGAGGGTCATTAATAATTCATTATACTTCATTTTATTTTGAAAGACATAATAGTTTTAAGTCATTTCAATAATTAAATATATAGTGCTTTTTATTATTTGAAAAAAAGAAAAGATGATCATAAAAAGAATAAAAATATTTAAAGGGAAAATAGATTAAGTGATGTTTGGATGATGCGTTTGATGGACGAAGTGCTGCGTTTTATGTACTGAAGGGTGAGTGTTGTGTCCTTCCTTAGCAAGTCGCAATTCCTTCAAAATTTGATACCCTAAGATAAACGGGAAGAAATCGAAGATGGCAGCAAGGTTGAGCCACGTAGCATCACGGATCATGGGCGGCAACGGCGTCGTTTCGCGTTCCACGGCATCCTCTCTCCGCCAGCGCTCTGGTATGGGCCTCCCCGTCGGAAAGCACATCGTTCCCAATAAACCGGTAAATCTGCTAATCTCTTTTCATTTTATTCAATTTATACTCAACATATATTGAAGCCCTAGAAATTCGCTGGAAATGCAGCTTCCAGTAAATGACGAACTTGTGTGGGATAACGGGACTCCGTTTCCAGAACCTTGTATCGATCGGATTGCTGATACAGTTGGGAAGGTCAGACATTTTCACAGTTTGAATTGATTGCGCATTACACGCACGAACGAACACCCAATTTCTTTTCCTTTTTACGATTGTTTATGATTTCTAATTTCTGTTTGTAATTGGGGGTTTTGTGATGATTGTTATTATTAATCTCTGTTGTAGTACGAAGCATTGGCTTGGTTGTGCGGTGGATTGGGATTTTTTGCTTCTCTTGGGCTAATAGTTGTGTGGAATGACAAAGCTTCTACAATACCATTTGTAAGTCAAATTTATTGATTATGTGTTTGTTTTTTCATCTTTTAGTAGTGGTTAATCTTTTTTTCCTGCGTGTGATCGATGTATTATTGAGTCTTATGGTTGGTTTTACATTATGCTTGAGCTTTCCTTTGTTCTATTTGTACTTTTTATATGATGCTTTAAATAATGTTGAATTAGCTTGTTATTTTAAGCATCCTTGGATCTGGGCTTGGGTTTTCTTCTCCCAAGAAGTATGGATATAGTGTTTTATGGAAAGTTCTACAAAAATCTTCTTGTGCTTGACAAATGTGACCTATATTTTCCTTTTTAGGTAATGTATTCTGCAATACCACTTGTCTGTGCCTCTCAATTTTCAACTATGGTGTTGATGCTCTATTACATTTAACTAGCTGATTAGTTATTAGTAGTTTAATTCTAATCTATCACATTTTTGGTGAGCGTCTGGTGTACTTTGGCACAGTTCTATAATTGTCTTTGTTCACTATGCTTTAAGATTCTCGGTGGTAAAAGAGCAATTTAACGGTCTTTTCATCCATATACAGTATTTTTTTTTGATAACTACTGAAGCCTACTATTTCCGAGTTGGTTACCAGTTACCATTGACATTGAGCTTATATAACATTGGGGTTGCTAGTTTACTTGTCTAGAAGAGGGAAGAAAATTCGGGAGGCATTCATTGTTTTCTTGGTGAAGTAAAAATTTGTGGTTATTTGGCATTAGAAAAGACACATGTATGTATAGATTGCAAATGTTTGGCTGGGCATCATAATTGACTTGTGGATTTCTAGCAACAATAGATGCAACAAATATTTCCTTTGCCAAAAATAATTTGAAGACAAAATGGTTTAAATCTGATACTATTTTGTTTTTAACTCTCTTTCAAATCCACAGTACAGGGCTTGTAGGAGATTGTGTACATTGTATGATGATTTTTTGCTAATTGAACAGCCAACAAGCATCAAACTTCTAAGTAGGAGCTGATTACTTAATCTTTAGATTGATAACATTGATTATCTACAACTCAAAACTACTTTGAGAAGTGTGTTAGAAAATGACCCAGAACTTGGTGTTTTGATGCTCAGTTAACATTACTAATTTTGTCAAAGAATGCAAATCATGGAATGACATTGGAGTATTAGGATCTTTTAACCTTGTGTAGTCTTGTTTTTGGCTGTTGTTTGGATGGAATCTCTGAATTTGTTGTCCTACTCCTATAATGAACTCTGATAAGCATCTTCTTCTTCTTTGAGTCTTGAGGGAATTGATGAGTTTTCACTGGTGAGTTTTTATAGGAATATGTACAATCTGTCAACTCTGGGAAAATGTGACAGAGCTAAGGTAGAAAACTAACAAAATACTGAATTACTAATAGAAAAACTACCTCGAAGAAGCCTGATGGAAATTCCTGCCATTGTAAAGGTGGCCAATTTAGTAATGATCTCAAAAATGCCTAACCGTAATTCAGAAATGACTATTTCAAGAAAGAAGTGAGATAGAGGCATAGGGCGCAAAAGAAAGTCGAGATTTCTTTCATAACTAGGTTCATGAACTTCTTTTTTCACTTTAATTTGTTAAGTAGGTCTGCCCAGTGGCGGAGCCACTTGGGAACAAGGGGTACAGTGGTATCCCCAAAAACATGTCATCATAATGTAATTAGATATAGGTAGCAATAACTCGATCACTTGGTCCAGCGGTATTGTCCTCTTCTAACACACAGCAAGGGACTGAGTTCGAATCCCTTCATCGCCGCTTGCCATTTCGTTTCTTTCTTTGTTTATTACGTTTGCTGAGTTCAATTCCCTTCATACCGCTCGCCATTTGCTCTTTTTCTTTTGTTTATTCAAATACTACTATCATCTTTAATATGGATTCCAAAATAGAAACCCATCTTAGGCAGATATCTTTATTTTTCTGTTTTATTAAATCTTATGCATTTCTTTTGTTTTTTTAATATTTTAATGCATTTGAAAGTTGAAACCTACACAATTCACATATATATTTATTTTTACTGTTTTTTACAAATCTTTTAAAGCATTTTTTTATAACTGCATCATTTTAGGTTTTTCAAAAATATTTTAATACATTTGAAACCTACACAATTAGCACATATATTTATTCTTTCAGTTTTTCAAATCATTAAAAGATTTTTTTTTCATATATTCATCATTTTAGGTTTATTAAAATATTCTAATGTATTTTAATTCCATATATATCCTTTGGTCATAATACATATCTTTCCAATTCTTTTCTACACATTGTTTTAATAACAAAAATAAAATCATAAATTTTGATTGAGAAACAAATTAAAGAAAATAAAAATAATTGGTTAGATTTTGAAGCTTCAAAGAGCTATAATAATTTATCGTACCCCAAATGAGAAATCCTGGATCCGCTATGCTACTGGGTCTGCCTTATAGCAGTCCAATTTAAAAAAACTGAGGCAAACGGATAAAAAATCCTTTCGCCCTTCAAAGTCTGAAAAAATAGGAAAATTAAATAAACTAAAGCATAAGTTCGAGTTGCCCTCCCTGTTTGTACCAGGTGAGGCTGTCAAATGCTATTTCCGGGCGCCTTGCCCCAAGCTTTGCCTCACAAAGATTTTTTAGACAATGGAATAAATAGATTATTATATTAGTCATGGTTTCACCTCTTGCTTATACTTATCATTGTTCTCTGATCAAGAGCTGTTAATGTTTTCGTTTGTTTCAGGACCAAATATTTCTTCAGTAATAGTACTGGATTAGCATCTCAACATTACTAGTCTTGACATGTTAGAGGACTTGGTTCCTTTTATTTTCTTTTCCACTACTTATAATATTAACAATTACACAATTAAGACCAAAGTACAATCTGTAATGTCTGTTATGCAGGAGTTAAAACACCACCATGTTAATAGTGCTATGATGATGAAAAAACGTTCAAACCAATTTAGAGTTAATTTAGAGGGCACTTGATTTGGTCCCTCGTACAGATGCATTACTCCACAAGTTGAAAGTTTTATGTTCTTCCTAATGTTTTCTCTGGGTTCTTTACAGACACCCAAGGTGTACCCCTACGACAACTTACGAGTGGAGCTCGGTGGAGAACCCTAGGTTGGTTGGTGCTCTTACATGTCCTCGTCTTTGCTTTTAGTCCCTTACATCGTTTGAGGACCTAAATGTTGATCAAACAATGTAACTGGCTCTTGCAAACGAAGTAACTAAAATAAGCCAGACAGGCAACTGCATCAATTTCTGGATCTGTATTGTACTTGATATTTTGCTTGCAGTAATATGTTTCCGCAAGTACTTGGTTTCTTCATTGCTTTACATGTGGTTTTTTCAAGAGACTATATGTATGATGAAAATGCACTCTTCATTTTGCTACCAGCTGTTTATCCTGTTTTGTTAGGTTTAGCAGTTTATGGATGACTTATGAGGACTGTGAACTATGAAACGAGTTTAATTGGAATTTGGATTTATGTTTGTAATGGAATGCAGGGAAACTTTTTAAAGTTCTCGAGATTAAATTTTCATGTAAAAATAAATAGTTCAAATTTGATGATAAGCGTGATAATATTTGTATTTTAGATAGTATTTGTGAAGGTGTTTATTGGTTCTTTGCAATTTCGTTTAACCAAAATGGAATTGACATACTACTGTTGCTAAGTTTGGAAGGCATTCTAAGCTCCATCCATGTATTTATATTTTTTTTGTTTGATTTTGGAGTTTACTACATATTCTTACAATGATTTTGTAGAATGAGACTGTATATTTATTTTCTTAGGTTAATTTTTGTATGTCCTTCAACCAAGAGAGTTTTATTTTTAGTATTTTCTTAGGTTAATTTTAAAAAGTCAAAGTTGGAGATGCAAGTAATCAAATTTGTGAAGGTGTAACGCATTGATATTTAAGGCATGTTGGAAATTAAAGCTGGGGCATGAGTCATTAATTTTAATAAAATAAAAATAAATATACACAATTTAAATATGAATGTATAACTTCATAACTTAGATGATAAGAGAAGTCGCGAGAATGATAAATCGCACATGAAATTACAAAAATAAAAAATGTGATGATACTTATTTAGACATCAATATAACATGACAAATTGGGACAGCCAATAAAGGAAACAGTGATTTAAACATGATTTGAAGCATCAGCACTAACTTAAACACGATCCTACACCTGCATTCAAGAAAAAAAGCAAATATCAGAACCAACTGTAGTAATATTCAGAAAATCTTGTACACTGATTGAGCAAAAACTCAGCAGTTCGATGCGAATATATTGATGTAAAATAATATTAATATAAATAGACTACTACACTGAAAATAATGAATTCCTTGGTGCCATCATGATCATTCATTTTTCATAAAAAAAAATATTTTTTATATGGCAAGATTTATGTGGTAGCGTGGGGTATAATAAGATTAAATGCAATATCCCAATTAAAAACGTAATAATGTGATACACCTTTAGAGATGGTGATTCATTGATATATTTTCAACCACAATTTCAAAAGATTGCAAGCTTTAAATTATAGCTAGTGTCCAATTTTAACCACACATAAATAAGAAGGGGAAAAGATTGATATATACATACCATAGTGATGGAGATGGAGGGGAATCCAAATTTCTACTTGGTGAGAACATATACAGCATAAATGATTCCAGGAATGTAACCAAACAACGTCAACAACAAGCAAATCCAGAACTCAACCTGTATCCAATAGTACGAGAAATCACATTCATAAACCCAAAATTAATTTTATTTTTCTAAAGAAAATAGTAGTAATAAATCAGATATAAATACCCCACAGCCAAACTTGAGGAAGACACCGAGTGGGGGAAGAAGAATGGCTACGATAATATCGATGAAAGTAGCTGTTCCCATTTTTTAAAACCAACAAAAATATGTGTAAATGTAGTGATGGGAGAAGAAAGAGAATAGCAGAAATGTGTAGAAGGCGATGAGTGAGAGTGGGGGTAGGAAAGTTGGTTACGATGGAATTTATAGAGAAATAGTCAGGGAGAGATTGTGCCGCGTATTACTACAGATTGGAATGATTCTCAACCTTAATCTAATATTTATCTTATTAATTGAATTTATGTTTACAGATATTTACCCTCCATTCTTATTTATTAGGATTACAAAAAGATTTGACTCTTACTTTATTTTTAAAAAATAAATCTATTCTAATCTATATCTGTGACAAATATTTATTATGATTTCTTACTCTACCAATTTGACACAGTACTTCATAGGAGTATTTAGAAATTAGAATGTAATTGTCGATTTTTTTTTCTTTTTAATATTTTATACTACATTACAGTAAAAAGAAAAGTTTTAATTTTCTTTCTCCATTCCAATTAATATTAGACAAATTAATTTTAAAATTCTTTAATTTTCATTTCTAGATTAGTTATGTTTCTCTATTTAAAAGAAAATTTATACTAAATATTCAAAGTTTGCCAGCGGTAAGCTTTTGGATGATCTATTAATAAGAACAGATTGATGACCGAGTCATGCATATGCATATCAATCAGTATATGGACTTTTGCCATTAATAGTTTTATTGTTTCATGTATATAGGTAATAGGTTTATGGTGTTTTGTTTCTATATTTTGTATTTACTCTCGTCGTAGAAAAATGTAACAATTAAATTTTTAATAAGTAAAATAATCGGAATGTACTTGAATTGAATGTTGGATCGGATAAGAATATTAAATTTAATTTTAATTTCATAGTATGGTTTATTTATATTTAAAATAACATTAGAACATATAATTAGTCAAAACCAGAAATGTAGTTATGAAAATAACATAAATGCATTATGGTAATTACGCGTCCGTTTAGGAATGAGGACACTACTACTAGTATATACCATTCAACATCTTGATTTTATATATAGTAATTTGTTAAAAATAACTCTAAAGCGAATAAGTTATGACATTTTAAAGTTGGGTCATTTTAAATTAAATTTTGTTTTCTTATGTTATTGCGTAGTACCTTACCGACGTACGTATTTATCGACATCTTATGGTATTTTTCGTTTTTTTCCTTTCCCTTTCTTTAAACTCGATATTTTGCTTTATTTTTCCATTCAACTTTCTCTCTAATAAAACGGTGCAATTTGTTGATGAATTCACTTCCTGGGTGAAACATGCGTGCCATTTTTAACCATACAATTTAAATTTACCATAAATGGGTAAATTCTTGGATGCCTAAAAATATGGAATAATAATAGTGTATGCATAGTGAGATTTCTGAATAAATATTGGAAAACGTATTTATGCAATATTCACAAGAATAACATGAATTACTATATGATAATAATGTATGATATATAATTATTCAAATTTCAAATTAAATTATAAAATTTCTTATCATAACATCAATTGTGTATGCATAGTGAGATAATGTACTATGATATAACTGTCCAAATTTTAAATTAAATATAACATTTCTTATCATAGTAATTATAGTGTATGCATAGTGAAATTTCTGAATAAATATTGGAAGACGTATTTATGCAACATTCACAAGAATTCATAAAGTACTTATGATAGTAATGATATAATTATTTAAATTTCAAATTAAATTATAGCATTTCTTATCATAATATTTTTAGAGTAAACTACATTTTAATTGAAAACCGTAGGTATTCATAAGTACTACCAAAAAAAAAAAAAAAACTTAGAAAAATAATTATTTAATTGAATGAATATAAATTCATTTCGCCGTTACAGCTACATCCAATCAATGAATCTGTGTATAAATTACTAAAAGTATGAGATCTCAAAAATAAGGCCACGTTGGTATCTTTTTCCATGTTAGGGTGGGTCCATTCTTGAGTAAATTTATAAGAGCAGAACTGAAAAAACAAACGGTAAGAACTAATTAAGAATAATCAATAATTTATATTTGGTGCACCTATATCTTCTTAATATTAATCGTTTAGTATTGCATTTGTATGTGCGTAAGTCAACGCTATATTAATCTTAATTCTTCAATTAATTATTTATTTTATCCTTATCCCTCATTCATTTGCTTCTTCAATAATACTACTAGTACCATAGAGGTGATGGGTCATAATTGATTACTTGATCTGAGCCTACTAGAATTAAATTCATGTGTGATACATGCATCTCTCCATAACCCAATCATAGAACGTACGTCATATGCAGCAGGCTGAGAGGTCCGGAATGCGACGGGGTTGGGTAGGACATCTGGCTTGCGGAGAGCCGGAGGGGTATGAGACCTGGAACGGTCCGCATTGCGAAACTCCAGGCCAGACCACAAGCCCAATTTTTAGTTTTTTAATCAGTAATTGAATTTTTAATACGACGTAAATACAGTATAATACCATCACAATTAATGTGATTTTATTATTTATGAAGTTTAATTTTAAGAATATTATTAATGTAATTTTTATGATATTTAATAGAGTAACATATAATGCTATTTATTTTAATTTTACAAAAGTGGATGATAATTTAAAATATTAAAATAAAATTAAGTTGTGGTTTGAGCATTCTTCAGAAGAACATGCGAATTTCACATATATCCTCATATTAGTAGTATGGAAAATCTCCCTAGAAATTTAAAAACGCTGTATTAGATGCTAAGAGCACTCCCAATGCTCTCCCTAAAAACTCCCTTATTTCTTCCTAACTCCTGCCACATCAGCGCCACATCAACACCAAAATTTATCCCCAGTTTTTAGCCACTTTTAGCCAACTGCTCCAATGGTTTCTCCCTTATTTCTCCCTAACTCAACATTTCATTTTTATATCATTACTAATTTAGTTGTTTTATTTTTGTATATAATAAAGCTAGCTAATTTATAAGACAAGACAAATAATAGTAATAAAGTTCGTTGTATTAAACATGAGTAAAAAATTACAACGACGAAAATTTAAAAAAAAATAGGGGGGAAATTATTTTAAATTAATTATTAAATTTTAAATTTATAGGGGGGGAAATTAAAAAAAAAAAAAAAAACTATTTTTATCGCCGGATTATCGCCCACAGTGGTCGGCGATAATCCGGCGAATTTTCGGGATTCGGCGTTAATTCTACCGAATTAATGCCGGATTATCGCCGATTCCTCCCCATTGCCGGCGAATTTTCGGCGATAATCGGCGATAAAACGCCGGATTTAACGCCGAGTGCATTGGGAGTGCTCTAAACAAAATGGAAATTAAAACGAGCTTTAAAGCTACGTGAATATGATTGTGCAGGCTGGCAAAATTCTATAATTGTATTGCCAGATAAGATGAGATTCCAATGAGTATCATTTCATGTTATGGATTCTCTGCAGAATAACTTCCTTCATTAAAGGCAGCAAAACTCAATTAGCACGTGCTAACCCACCCGACCCCCTCCTTGCTGTATCAATTAATTAACTATGAAAAAATATTAATTCAAATTAATCGCATGCATGTTTAGCCAACATACAAAATGCTATTGCAAAACTTGAGCCAAGTCAACTTATGTCACTTAATCGTGGACGGAGTACAAGGGCATAGGTAATAAGTAGAGGAGGGTACTACCACTCTCAATAAATATTTGATAAAATATTGTTTCAATGTAGAAAATGTTTCATAATATCGAATTGGTGTGAATTAGGTATAGGTATTCTGTTAAATAATGAATGGATGTGAGGTTGAATTATAAGAATCTGAGTATTTTCAAAATGGAAGTGATACATTTTTTCTTGTGTATGAATAAAAAGGAATAATTTTGTGTGTATGTTAAAGGTGATGACATACGGTCACTGATGTCTTGGAATTGGGCTCGTGGAATTGAACTTGTAGTCTTCAATTCTAAATCAATGTTTGGTACAATAAAAAAAAGATTGGAATTGAATTAGGAGTACAATTTTAGTTCCTTCCAATTTCAAAATTTAAAATCCATATTAAAAGTATATAATTAAAATTTCAAATATTTATAAAATTGGACATCATCACACACACTATATATATCATTTCTTCAGTTCAATTTTCATATCAATCTATACTATCATTTTTTAGAATAAAAAATTTAGAATTGAATTATAATTCAATTTCTTTAAATCCAATTTTATAGAATTCTAACTATTCGATTCAGAAAGGAGTTCTTATTAAAATTAATTTGTTCATCTTGATGAACCCAAGTTGTGGATTAGAGGCCCATCGTTTTATGTCCATATTTATAACAAACAACGTACTGATAGGCTTCGTTTGTCGGTTTGTGCACTATAAATCACCAAAGATATGACGAAAGAATAATAAAAATGGAGTAGATTTTAGCCCAAAGAACTGTGAGCAAGGACACATGACTGCATGTCGAATTTAATAGATTTGAAGACACCAACATCCAAGGCCTGCTATGAATGTTCCATGCCCTATACGCAGATTTTTTATGGACATGGACTATCTTTGCTAAATTTTGTATTTAAAATATCATTAATTTTTTATTTAATGAATTACAAAAAATATCAAATACTCCCTATTCAGTATTATATATTATGAGAATAAAAAATAAAAAAACAATAGATTGGCAGGAGCTTGAGACCCTTGTGGCTCTCAATTGGGTCCACCGCAGTGGCGGATGCAGGGGTAGCTGACCCCCTCCCCCGTCGGCCAATTTCTAGGAGGGGTTGTCGGCTGCCCCCGCCCAGATAGTCACCCTTCTTATTTGCTTTCCTTAATTTTGTACTTGTTCATTCAACCACCAAAAACATGTTTTTTAATTTCTTTGTATAAAATGATACCTCAAAAATTATGCACTATTAATGTGTGAGGGTCGTATTTAAGTTTAAAGGTAGCAAACTAAATTTTAGTTTGTATTAAAAGCTTCCTTGATAGGTCGGACTGAAGCCTTATTGAATTAGATCGTTAACAAGTTGACGCAATATTAACAATCCAATTCATACGAATTGTGGACTTAACAAATTCTTTATACTTTCATTGAAGACTAAAATAAGTATATCAAGGATATATGATAATGGTATCAAAACCCAAAACTCACTTTATAATTGTTTTAAAGTTTTAATTAGTATGTGACTGTATTATTAAAATGAAATTTTGCATATGTATTCCGTTAATCGAAGTTCGATTTAGTTTGCCTTCCACATTGGCTGTTCGAATTACAAAAGGCCAGAACAATTATAGAGTTTTATACGGATTAAGTAAATGAAAATACTATAAAACTAATCCACGTGTCGCTTCATAGAAGCCTCTGTCATAGATGAGATACCAATATCCAAACTAATTACGCTAATTAAAACAATCAAATAAAAGCACTAAAGCTAGTATAGCTTGATTGGGGATTTTGAGATTGCGTTTGACAATGTTTTGCAAGGATATCAAGAAAATTTTTGCATGCAAGTGATAGATATAAATTAGTAAATCATAAAATTGAATATTTAAAGGATCAAATAATTAAGTTTAAAATCCATTATTTGATCTATTTCTAAATTGACTAAATTGTTCGAAATTAAAATGACACATTAATTCACACATTCGTAATATGACGAAGTACTATTAAATACTATAGCGTATGGTTTAAATATTTTTAAAAACTAAGCAGCTCTACATTTAACAGGTGTTGTGTCTTCGAATGTTCTACTCACATATTCGAACAATCAAAATGCATATGTGAACAAGTGGTAATAATATAATAAACAAAATAGACCAACTGAAATAGCATTACTACTATAAACTGAATTTGCAGACCAAGTGATTTAGCCAATAGAAATTAAACTACTAATTTATTCCCACTACATCGCCCAATTAAGGTATATAATTAAAAAGTTGATGGATTATGCATAGTCATTCACCATTCCATTTTTTAAATGTGCTGATTGCAAAAGTGATGCATAGATCAATACCTTGTTTATTAAAATCAATGGCGCCAGAGTAGAACCACAATTATTAATTAAGAGGAATAGATTCTCAAAAATTTTATACTAACACCAAGAAATATGGTGCTCCTAACTTCCTGGTGAAATCTCTCTCCTCTCTCTCTCTTTTTATACGTGTATGTTTGTGTATCTCATGTTCCATTAAAAAGTGCTCTCTCTTGGAAGATGTAGTAGTTTTCAATCAAAAACTACATATGGATGAGCAATATATTTTGGAGTTCAAGAAACCATCATTGCTTTATTGTGGAAGAAGCAAAAAATAATGCCAAGATTGATTTTGGAGAAGTTTTGGCTACTACAAATATTACTGCTTGTTTTTGGAATTGAAAAGATTTAAGAGGTAGGCTTTTTTTCTCTTAACTTTTAATGGTTGTGACCACTGTATCTGAATAAAATATGTTATGAATCATGTGCTAAGTTAAATCTAGTTGTTTGTTTGTGAATGCTACTATTTTTAGTATCAATCATTTGTTCTAAACTGGATATATTTTTATCGTTTTTGATCCTTTACTTACTAGTTTTATCTATTAAGGATAAAATTAGTTGTGCTTGTATGGGCTGTATTTGCACATGTCGAATTTTATACGAAAACGTTGTAATTATTTTTAGCCACTTAGACTCTAAATATACAATTGTCTGATACATGGTTTCTTTCAACTCTTACTCTTCATTAAAAAGCTTAACTGTTAATGTTGAGTAATTTGTGATTGCAGTTGTCTCATTCTTGAATCATGCCTCTGTATGAGTTCTTGAGATTGGCTATCGAAAAGCTCGAATCTAGCCAGCAGAAATCATCTTCCGTTGATCCCACTTCAAAGTAAGTTTACTTGCTTCTCTTCATTTAGAGCCATCCATTTTTCTACTTTTCAAATTTATGTCGATTTTGGAATAAGTCCGGTTTATAACTGATGATGCCATATGGTGGTCGGATTACTTGCAGAACGGAAAATGGCTTATTTGGACAGCCTGATAAGGTTGCTACCAACCTCAGTTTGCAGCCTGATACCCCTAGTGCCTGTGATGGAGAGAGGCCGGGAAAATCTAGTGGTGTCGAGTATATCTTCAATGATATTTCGCCAGTATTGGATATGAGTCAAAAGGATGATGCCTCTCCTTGGTTAAGTTATCCCGGAGATGATAGCCTGCAAGCTTACTCTTCTGGTGTCTTACCTCAACCATCAAGTGTTTCTTTTATGTCACAGAAACATGGAAGGAGTTGTGATCAGGCAGTTATTGATTCGGACGTTGTGGAGTTGTCTTCTTTTAAAGATCGTCCGTTGCAAACATGTCTGCATCAGAAGGACCATACATCAGATCCTTCCTTACTCAATTGCCAAGATGCTAAGTTTTGGAATAGTGAAGAGGGTGTAGACTTACATGTTCCAGCCGCAGTAAACTCTTCACGGTTATTGGGCAACGAAGATAAAGATTTGTTTCTTGATGGAAGGACCAGGGATATCAGCCTAGATACATTCTTGAAAACTGACAAAAGTTTGATTCAAAGCAACACCGTTGCTTCAACTAGGCCTCTAGATGGGAAGAGAATTGTCGAGTCTATCGTTGGTTCTTCGTTTGTAAGCTCTGGAAAAGGTGCTGATAAGAATCTCGATGAACTGAACTATTACACGAAAAGAAAATCTCAAGACAATGAGGAGTCTGAATGCCAAAGTGATGTGAGTCTGTGGAAAGGATTCTCTCTTATGTGGTTACCGGTTTCTATTTCTCATCGTTTTTCTTGGCAGGAACTCCAAACCGAGTCTGTTGGCCTGAAAACACTAACTCCAGCTGATGGAGGCCGGGGATCAAAGAGAAGGCGTGTGGCAGAAATGCATAATCTTTCCGAAAGGGTGCGTTTAATGTCATCCAGATACGAACTTTCATTAGTTGCTCTTTCGTTTTCGTTTATGCTGATGTTGGTCCGTTCCATAACAGAGGCGAAGAGATAGGATCAATCAGAAAATGCTTGCTTTACAAGAACTTATACCCAACTGCAATAAGGTAAACACACTAAATATTGAAATCATGGCAATAATTTCTACAACATCATATATAATCAGTAGAGTTGTTTTTATTACTCCCAGACGGATAAGGCTTCCATGCTCGATGAAGCCATCGAATATCTAAAGATACTTAAACATCAAGTGCAGGTAGCAATGTGACTTGAGATTAACAAATTTTCCAATATTACCAATTCCTTCTCATGCTGATGCTTGTTCTGTAGATTATGTCAATGGGATATGGAGTATGCGCGGCGCCATTGATGTTTCCACCGGGAGCTCAAAACATGTATTACGCGCCTACACCTCATCCTTCATACACGGGGATGAGGATGGGAGCGAGTTTTGGTAACACGAATGGGGATTCTGTTCACTATCCAATTTTCCATCCACATTTTCCTACGCCTGTCGTAAACTGCCAAGGTGCTATCGCTCCGATGCACGGACATATCTGTCCCAGACTTCACACCGCAGTCTCTGGAGCGCACACACACTTTTTTCCTCCAATTAAATCTAACAAAACTTCAGTGATGGGGCCAAGTGGCTTGAAGCTAACAAATCACAAATCTACGTCTTCAAGATTGAACTCGAAGGATCTGATGGCGAACAAGAATTCACAGAACGTCGAAATGAGCAGCTCAATCTCTACTCAGGTTAGTGATGGTTCAGTCTATTACTGTACTTTACATCATGGTTCAACTGAGTGTTGACAAATAGTTTAGTGTGATGCAGCTGCAAGCGAAAAATGAAGTTCGAAACCGGCATTCTACAGCATGTAAGAGTAATGATGGAGCTGCAGAAGACTACAGAAACTAATGAAGAAGCTTCTATGCTTGCTTGGTAAACAATGCTAGTGAGAGTAGAGTTTGGAAATATTTATTTTTCTCGAATAAAATCACATTCTTCGCTTTGGGCACTGTATATTTATTTATATAAGGTGACTCCTGACATTTCTTTCAAAAATTGAGTTCTAAGCTTATTAATCCCAATGCTTCATGTTGAATATAAATATAAATCTCCGTCTATGATAACTATTTTCATAGTACATAGTTTACATGATACTCAAGAGTACAAAATGACATATTTTCAAACTACATATAGCGTTATATAAGAGTTTATATTTTAAGTGCTTCACAACAATGCAAATGTGTCCGTCATATTACAGTAAATCTAACATCTTACATGTATTTACAACATGCGTCATAGTAAGAACTAGCATATAGTTTCATATTTCATTATGGAGTACATTTTAATTTTATCATTATACATAAATTTTAAATTTCACAGTCAGATTTTTATATGTGGTTTCAAATATCAATGACTAACATTGTCTGCTTGATTACTAAAATTTATATAGCCAAATTACATAAAATAATCTGTCAATGTTATTTTACAAAAAAAGCAAATAAAACTTCATAATCACGGGTGAATAATTATATGGGTTGAATTGTTATCGGGTTAACTTGATAGACCCAATTGAATAAGACTTAACCCGACATATTAAGGTAACTCTCAATCTAGACACAATATATGAGTTGACACGACATTATATAATTTAGGTTGACACGATACGACAACAACAACTCAAACATGATTTACACGATTATAATATGATACTGTTATATCACATAATTAAATTTGATTTACATGATAAAAGTATGATCTTAACTTGATTTACTATATAGAATAAAAGTAAAGCATATTTTTTTTTAAAAAAGTAATAAAATAATTTGAATAACAATTGTTTTTTAGCTGGTTACCCGAACCCAACTCGAAATTATCGGGTTTTCATCGAGCCAACTTGATAAGGACACGGCCAATAAGACTTGATCCGAATTCCAAATCCAGTAATTTTGTATGTATTTGTATTGGATTTTTATATCGAATAAAAAGTTATCAATCCTACCCAAAAATAATAAACGCATTTTATTGAACAAATTCACATTAAATCTCCAACCTGTAGAAGAGGATGATATATTTTTAATTACAATTCGTAACCTTTCCTCCAAACCATTATTGAAAATTTTGAAATGATGAATAGAAAAAACAACCCAAGCAAATCATATAATATACTAACAAATAAACTTAATATAAAATGAAAATTGAATCAGTGCATATTATCTTTCGGCCAATATAGCGTAAATTTCAACACTAACCCTCAATATTGAGTTGGTTAGCAATTTACTCTTATAATCTGTTAGATAATTTATCAAACATTTAATCAAAGTAGTAATATGATTATTATATGATAAAAAGCTAGTAATAAATAAAGCAAACCATTTTAAAAGATAAATGCACAATTGTCGACAGCGCCAGTAAATATAAGTTCTTCCATTGTCAACACTTTGAGCTTCCTACAAATTAATCCAGGATTATTACAAAACCCGTTGCGTACTGTATCATCCCAGATCTCCTAGAAGAGTGACCAATCTCTCAGGCGTACATCCAATTATTTGTCAAAAGGTAATTTTCGTGCGGCTTCAATCGCGTTTCTAGGGTTTATTTCAATCAGTCCGAGACTCGATTTTTGCTGAATATTGTTCCGTTTTTGTCGATTCATATGATTTTATAAGTTTTCCCATTATAGCTCGACAAGATGAGTTTCTGATGATGCTATAGTTGTGAGGAGGATGTAATTGGTGCCGTTGAATCTTTAATTGAGTAGCCTAGTTATTTACTTATTTTTGTCGATTTTAGGTTTTGATTGATTCTAAGGGGGCTTCAACGGATGGATAGTAGATGGTATAGTGGTAAACAGGATATGCACATGAGAAGGCAACAAAAAGATGATGAGGTATATTTTACTGATTTACACATCTTTTCTTTATGTATGTGTTCAATTTGAATGTCAACAATGTTTATTGTATCATAAGATTTATGTACTTATATAGCAATTGCTGCTTGAAAGAGAAACCTAACTGTACGTAGTTCTATACTTCTATTTCAATTTTTGTTTGATTTTTTTTCTAGATCTTCTTTTATGCAGTATTGTTGTTTTCTGTCGTTACTGGTAAATTGAGTCATTGGCAATTTAGGAATGCCTATTCTGAATTTTTATTATGACTCGGAAACTTCTTCATTAGTTTCTGCTTGATCTAGTCTGGATCTTGTGTTGTGGGGCAATGAATCAAGTAAGACAAGTATTACTACAGTGACATGCTTTAATGTTTTCTGTCATAGGGGTATGAAGCTGCTATTCTTGAGGATCTTGCTGAGGATTTTCGTTTACCAATTGGTCATAGAGTGACTGAGAACGTAGATTTGGATAATGTGGAGCAAGCATCGTTAGACATACAGCTGCCATCATCAAATGTCGGATTTAGGCTTCTGCAGAAGATGGGATGGAAAGGGAAGGGGCTTGGAAAGGATGAACAAGGTCTGTTTTTAGATATGAAGTACAAATTACATTTGCTTGGCCACATCTGACTTTGGCACATTTCATTCATCTTATTGGAGTTGGTCTCAAATTAACCTGTTCATTTTTTTCTATGTTGATTATGTAAGATGTGTGCTCTTATGTTGTCTAGGCTCTATGTTCTATTATACACCTTGTCTTAGGGCTAACCCATCCTCATGGTCTTGTTTTGCCTGAACATGTTGTATGTTTCAGGGATAACTGAGCCTATAAAATCTGGGATAAGGGATGCTAAATTAGGTCTGGGTAAACAAGAGGAAGATGATTATTTTACAGCAGAAGAAAACATCCAGCGTAGGAAGCTTGATATTGAAGTTGCAGAGACTGAGGAACTTGTAAAGAAGAGAGAGGTATGCATTATCTTGTCCTAGATGTCAGAAAAAGTATAATTCTATTTTCAATTGCGGGTTAATTTGGAGTTAATTTTTACTTGTTCTGAAACATACATCTAATAGCAGAAGGCAGCATATAGCTATATGTGTGTCTTTTGATGGGAATGGTATATCATAAAGGGAACATCAACTTTGGAAGATCTTGAGAATTTCGTGAAGTTTTTATTACCTGGTGGCTTCTACTGCCTGCTTTCTGCACATTATTAAAATCCAGGTTATAGCAGAGCGTGAGCAGAAAATTCAGAGTGAGGTGAAAGAAATACGGAAGGTGTTTTATTGTGATCTCTGCAACAAGCAATATAAACTGGCAATGGAGTTTGAAGCTCACCTAAGCTCCTATGACCACAACCACAGAAAGGTTTGTTTCCCCATTTAATGCATGCTTACTTTCTTGTTCTAATTATTGATAGCTTTATTAGCCTTGGAACATACTCTTGATTTATTTTCTGGACTTCAGAGGTTTAAAGAAATGAGAGATATGCATGGAAGCAACAGTCGTGATGATAGACTGAAAAGAGAACAGCAACGGCAAGAGAGGGAGATGGCTAAGTTTAAGCAGATGTATGTCCTTGTTATCAACCAGAGCCTGTTTTATCTGTTACCTAGAACTTAATGAATTATGAATATGAAAGTGGTTACTAGTCTCTTGCTATATACTTTCAATTGAAGATTTTGTATACTTTTACCCTGAACAGGGCTGATACGCATAAGCAGCAGCAACAGATGAAGAATCAGGAGGAAGCTGGAACCCTTCCAGCTACTCCTGCACCAAGTAGTGCTACTGTAGTTGCAGACCAAGATCAGCGAAAAGTTTTGAAGTTCGGATTCTCTGCAAAAGGCAGTGCAGCCAAGGTATTCGCTAGTTTTGTTTTGCTGATAGTCCCACCTACATCAAATGATAAGTTGAAAATGTTGTTGCTAATGTAATATAAACAAAATTTCTATATAAACTTAATGCTAGCTTGTGCAATATCTCTGTAGTAAGTGTTCAATTGAACATGTCTTAATAATCTTGTCTAAATAATAGTGTTAATACTGATCAAGTAAAGGTCATGGAATCTGTACGTTATGATAGAATGGGAACTTTTTTCATGTGTAATTTATTTCTTGTGTTTTAGATACTTTTGGTGTCTGATGCTTAAATCAGAATTTGGTATCTGTGTATCTGATAAATTAGAATGACCTGTTTTGCCATGGATGGAATTTATCACCAATATTTTCTAAATACCTTTTCCCCTCATGGTTACGTCTATAATACTAAATTCTTGTCAATCATCTCTCCATATGGTGTCCACAAGCCTTCCTAAAGAATACAGGGAGATGATGTTGTGCGCTTACATGATACGTAGATATATATACATGTGTTATTTACATAATCATTGAGGCATTGTGCCTAGTTATAATACATCCACTGTGGTTTGCATTTTGTTTCTGTGCCTTGAAGTAGCTGTAACTGTCATTCATCGTTGACTTAAAATATTTACTTACTACAGTTTGTCTTGACTGTCTATGTAGTTCGTTTTTCTTGGATATTAGTATTTGTTACTGCCGATCATAATAAGGTTTGATGTTTGATGAAGCAGAGCTCTATTAGTAATTCTGCAAAGAACAAGAAGCCAAAGGTTGCTGTTGCTTCAGTTTTCGGGAATGACAGTGATGAAGAATAGAGTACTTTCTGATGGTTCCAGCTGATATCGTGTGACTTGAGAGCTGGGAACATCTGACTGGACCACTGAGTATACTTCAATCGGGAAAAAATGTAATCTATCTGGCTACCATTACCTTACAAGACGTTTTTCTTAGTAATGGTGATAACCCTGTAATCTTGACTGCACTAAATTTGAACAAAACTATGGATAATAGGTTTTTCAGTAGCTTAGATGGTTGATGCGTGGAACTAAGCACACAATCTGAAGGAGCTTGCTGAGGTTCAAAGGCTTAGCAATGTATTATTGTCTTAGTATTTATTGAATGTCTCGTGGGACGACTACCCGTTTTGCAACTAAGTTATCTAAATTTTCGATACTTGTAGTTAAATGTCAGGAAATTAGCACAAATAATACCACGAATGTTGAAGATGAAACAAAACTGTTGGTTTTGTGCGCCCTAGTATCTGCTAGTGAAGGTACTCTTCCATGTCACGAGACAATTCTTCCTCTTCCAGTACATGCAATCAATGCTGTGAGCCTTCTCGGAAAGCCATGTCTCCTCATGTGCATATCTATCAAGAATTGGTCATTGTGCATGGTCGGCCTTCTAAGAGTAAGTGTTGCGGAAAATATTCTTCATGCACGCACTCATGCACCAGTTATCTTACCAAATATATCCGCACTAGTATCGTAAGTGAGATGCCATGGCCGTTGTGCACGTCTGCGGAGTCGAGAGTTCTTTTCGTCCAACTCCATCGGGGCATTCACCACACGCAGCCAATGTGTTAGCAATGTGCGAGAACAACGATCTACACATGCAGAAATGACGCTTAAGCACTGTCGGACACCATCAGAGTTCATCAATAAACTAATCCTACACAAGCCGTGCAACAACTGCTGCATGTTAGCGATCATCAGACTAGACATGGAGAGATCCATTCATATTTATAGATAGAGAATTTGTGGGAGGTATTGTGAAAGATGTATGCATTGTAGTTGGATTATATTGTATTTTTAGATGAAGAATGGGTTAATAAATAATACTAAAATATTAATTTTTGAATTTAAAAAAGTTACAAATGACTTGCGCTCCAAGCCGGAGCCCTAAATCATGAAATTGGCATCACCAAGTTTAAATCACTCAATATATACCTATATGTAAGTCAACTCTTGCATTCAAATTAAAAATCCCAAATAAATGTGGTTTGTTATATGCAGCCAAAAAAAATTATTAGTAGTAGTATAAATTAAGGTCTTGAGAAAAATCAATCTTTTGCTCCGGCATAGGTTTGGAGCTGTGCGAAACCCTAATCCACAACCCTAGATTCCGCCGAGTTGTAGTTTCATGCAAGATGATCATAAAATCGGAGCCTACAACTATTCCGGCGGCCACCGGCTGCAGTAACTGCGGCGCTCACGAGCGGCGCCTGCTCCACCAGATCCGCTGCCGCAGCGGCTTCAAACGTGTCTGCACCACCTGCGTCCTCCGCCTCCATCCGCAGGCCTTCTGCCCTACATGCTTCCTGGTCTACCCCCCAACTCTCCCTAACGACGTCGTTCGCACCTGCGATAAGTGCTACTCCCACTCCCACTCTCACTGCGTCGACTCCAACGGCGCCCCCCCTCCCAAACCCTACATTTGCCCTCTCTGCGTCAACCCTAACGCCCCAATTTTCAAATTAAAGTCTGCCGAGGAGGCCAATCTTGTGATCGATAATGTTAGGGTTCAAAATTGCAGGGTCATGGACAGGGATGCGGCGAAGATGCTGTTGGCGGCCGCCAGAATCGCGTCCACGTCGATGAATAAGGCGGCGGCGAATGCCAAGAATGAGGCTGAGAAGCGGGTTAAGGAGGCAGCGTTCGCAAGGAAAAGGGCTAAGGAGGCATTGGAGCACGTTGCGCTTTTGGCGCATAAGGAGAAGGCGAGGAGGAAAGAAGTAGGGCTTCGTGACGTGGCTGGCCGGGGAATTGCCAGCAATGGTGGTGTTAAATTTGAGGCTGAGGTTAGTGCAAATCATGGTGTTAGGAATCGCAATGGTGTCGTGCCTAGTGTTTCGCAGCCGTTTGTAGCTGTGGAGGAGAAAATGAGTGGTAATGTAGTAGTGAATGTGGATAGAGATAACTCTAATCAGGTGTTGGCCGCATTGACTGCTGTTGAGTTGAGAGAGAATGAGAAAATGGGGGTTGGAATGACTGCACAGGTTGAGAGATCAGGGATAGGCCAGGCCAGTGATGGCCATGCCCAGATGGATGTTGATGAAAGGCTGAATGTTGGGGAAAATGCAGGACTGATTGAAGATAGCAGTACTATTCGTGCAGATATGGAGATCGATGCAGGGGATGTCAATAATCATGGGGAGAAACAGCTTGATGGTGTGAATAATGAGGTAAATTTGGTTCAACCAGGGGAGAATTTGGTGCTGAATAAGGTAATGGATAAGGATGGAGAACATGTTAATGGTGGCCGGGCATAGTCCAAGAACTTCATCCGCTAGCTCAAAGGTGTTGAGGTGGGCAATGGGTTCAAATTTGTAGCTGAGTTTGCTGCACTAGTTTTGGTTTTTTTTATGTTAATGATGATTTCCCTTCTTGCAGGGGTGTGGCTGTATTCAAATACTTGTTTTGGAGAGGATTTGCCTGAAGGTGGTAGATCATCATGTAAGTTGGTTCTCATTTAGATGATTCATTTTTATTATCAGTTTTTGTGGAGTTGTTGGTTGGCATTATGTGATTGCAAATGCAACATTAAATCAAGATTTCTCTGTATTGGTGTTGTTGATTTTGTTGGTCTAAGGGAAAGTATTTTATTTTGAGTGTAGCTATGGATGTTCAGACAGAGACTATTAGTTTGAGGCTGTGCTTAATCAATAGATTTGCAACTTTATTTTGTGACTGTACTCAACACACGCTGTCCATTTTGATTTCTTGCTTTTCTCTCGTCTCAGAAAGTATCTTATACACATAAACTTCGTGCATGTATAACTGTATACTATGTCCAATAATTCAAAGCCAAATTACAATTGTATGTAACGTAGTAATAACTGAATCCTTGAACGACTATTCTGCTGAATCTTTGAATGGTAATTAATTTTAAAATGTAGAATTATGATTTAGTAGGGTTAAATTTATAAATGGTCACTATACTATGATGTTTGTATCAAACTAAATTTTACTACTAATTTGTTATTTCAGAAAACTTACACTCTATATATCATTACTAGTTTAATTAAAATATCTTTGTCGCTATTTTTAGTCTATTCTTTTAGGGCTCGGATGGTAGCTCCCACAATTATTTTCAGGGATTTGTTGGAAATGGACTTTTCCAGAGTTGATGGGCACAATTATCATCTGTTTGGTTCAGTCCACCCATATTGTTAAGCCCAATTCAGTCGTTTGGTTCAACTTGAGAACCCTTGAAAATAATTATGTCATGCCTATACTACCCTGTTGGAATTTTAGTGTATTAGCACTTTAATTCTAAGGAAGAATGTTGGAATTTTAGTGTTTATCACTTTAATTTCTAAACAATTCGGCTGCTTCATTAGAAGCTTGTTCTATCTTATTTTAGTGTTTGAATTAACTGTTTTAACAGTTTTTAAACAGTTATTAACAGTTTGGAATCAGTTTTAGTTAATTAACTGCCTCGACGGTTTAGGCTGATTTTTGATTAAATACAGATCAGAGAATGAACAATCATCTAAGGGAAACTTAGTCTTATCCGATCATAGATTTTGTGCACTCAAAATACTTGATCTGAAAGTATTTTATACGATTCTAAGTTATCCAAGTCTTCTAATAAGGATTCCCTAATCCTAAGTTATAAAATCATCATTATATATCTTACCTAACAAAGATCAAGTAATTTGAAGATGACTGGACCCAATTCAGTGAGGGAGATGACTGCAAACTTCACAAAACTGGAGAAGTTTGAAGGAGTAGATTTCAGAAGATGGAGAAAGAAGATGCACTTCTTGCTGACCACCCTGAAGGTTGTTCATGTACTCACAACTACCATGCCAGAACCGACTGAAGATGAATCTCTGGAACAAACCAGAAGGAGGCTGAAATGGGAGAATGATGACTATGTGTGCAAAGGGCATATTCTCAATGGTATGACTGACTCACTCTTTGATATTTATCAGAATGTTGAATCCTCCAAAGAATTATGGGATTCTCTAGAATCTAAATACATGGCAGAGGATGCTTCTAGTAAGAAATTCTTGGTTAGTAATTTCAATAATTATAAGATGCTAGATTCTAGACCTGTGATGGAACAATATAATGAATTACTAAGGATTCTTGGACAATTTCAACAACACCAGATGCATATGGATGAAGCCATATCAGTTTCTAGTGTTATTGATAAATTGCCTCCCTCTTGGAAAGACTTCAAACATACTCTAAAGCATCAAAAGGAAGAACTTTCCTTGGTGCAACTTGGTTCTCATCTCAGAATTGAAGAATCCTTAAGGATTCAGGAGATGGAAAAGAACAAGGAAAAGAGTGTGGCTGGACTATCTTCCATTAATATGGTGGAAGGTGGACAGAAGTTTAAAGGGAAAAGGAAAATGTTTCAAGGAGAGTCCTCTGAGAATAAGAAACAAAAACTTGTTTGTTGGAAGTGTGGGAAACCAGGCCACTACAAGAAAGATTGTAGGTCTGGAAAGAAACTTTTCAAGGCTGGTACAAGTACAAGTGGTTCAAAATCTGGACCAAGTGGATCTAAGGATCCAAGTGTACCTCAAGGTATGAAAATATTCAATTCTAATATTTCTATTCAGAACTATATCTCGGATACACCAAGTTCATTCTATGTACAGGATGATGAGTACACTTGGTGGGTGGATTCTGGAGCTACAAACCATGTTTGCAAGGATAGGAGATGGTTTACATCCTTGCAGAAGATCACTGATGGATCAGTGATTAGAATGGGGAATGGTTCTAGTGAATCGATTGAAGGAATAGGAAATGTTAGGCTAACTTTTACTTCTGGGAAACAGTTGGATTTAGTAGATGTATTGTATGTTCCCACCATTAGAAAGAATCTAATGAGTGGCACTGTAATTAATAACTTAGGTTATAAACAAGTTATTGAAGCTAATAAATATATTTTATCTAAACATGGTGTATTTGTTGGTTTTGGTTATTTATGCAATGGTATGTTAAGATTAAATATTGAATCTTGCTTTGTTGATAATTCTGCTTATGTGATGACTTCTAATGAACTTTCAACTACTGATTTGTGGCATGAAAGGTTAGGACATGTGCATTATAAAAGACTAATTGAGATGTCTAAAAATAGCTTAATCCCTGTCTTTACAGTTAGCAAAGATAAATGTAAAACATGTATGTTAACTAAGATCACAAGGCAACCTTTCAATAATGTTGTGAGAGAATCTAAACTACTGGAATTAATCCATAGTGATATCTGTGATTTTCACTCAACACCATCAATTGGAAATAAGAAGTATGTTATTACTTTTATTGATGACTCAACTAGATATTGTTATGTATACTTGCTAAGTTCTAAGGATGAAGCCTTAGAGAAATTCAAGGTATATAAGACAGAAGTTGAGGTACAAAAGAGTGAATTTATAAAGATTTTTAGATCTGATAGGGGAGGTGAATACTATGATCCTAGTTATTTTGAATCAGTGGGAATAATTCACCAAATAACAGCCCCTTATACTCCACAACAGAATGGAATCTCTGAAAGAAAGAACAGAGTGTTGAAAGAAATGGTTAACTCTTTGTTATCATATTCTGGTTTAAATGAAGGTTTTTGGGGAGAAGCTATGATTACTGCCTGCTATATATTAAATAGAGTTCCAAATAAGAAAAGTAAAGCTACACCTTATGAGTTGTGGTTTGGAAAACCTCCAAACTTAAACTATCTTAAAGTGTGGGGCTGCAGAGCAGTAGTTAAACTCACTGATCCCAAGCGTAGGCCATTGGGTGAAAAGGGAATTGATTGCATTTTCATTGGTTATGCAAATCATTCAAAGGCTTATAGGTTTTATGTCTTAGAACCTAACAAATTTGTCTCTGTGAACTCTGTTATAGAGTCAAGAGATGCAATCTTTGATGAAAATAGATTCACATCTATCACAAGGCCTAAGGATCTATTTTCTAATTCTAAAAATAGATTAGTAATTTCTGAAAATCAATCAGAGGAACCTTCAACTCAACATTGGGTTAGAAGGAGTGTAAGGCCAAGAAATCAAAGTAATCTAGATAAAGGCTTTCAAATCCATCTTATTGAAGGATCAAGGGATGAATTACAATCCCAGTACCCCTACTGTTCTATAATTGAAGAGGATCCTAAGACTTTCAAAGAAGCCATGTCATCTAGAGATGTCTCATTCTGGAAAGAGGCTATAGATGATGAAATGGATTCTATACTCCAAAATAACACTTGGGAATTAACTGATCTGCCCCCTGGTTGTAAACCATTGGGGTGTAGATGGATCTTTAAAAGAAAGATGAAAGTTGATGGGTCTATAGACAAGTTTAAAGCTAGGCTTGTCATTCAAGGATTTAGACAAAAGGAGGGGATAGACTACTTTGATACTTATGCTCCTGTAGCTAGAATATCTACTATTAGATTGCTAGTAGCTATGGCTTCTATTCATAAACTCCTTATACACCAAATGGATGTTAAAACAGCCTTTTTAAATGGTGATTTGGATGAGGAAATCTACATGAAGCAGCCTGAGGGATATTCTTTACCAGGAAATGAACACAAGGTGTGCAAGTTGATCAAATCATTATATGGCTTGAAACAAGCACCAAAACAGTGGCATCAAAAGTTTGATGATATTGTTTTATCAAATGGTTTTCTATTGAATCAAGCTGATAAGTGTGTTTATTCTAAGTTTGATAAATTTGGTAAAGGAATTATTATCTGCCTTTATGTAGATGATATGCTTCTGTTTGGTACTAGTCAAGACCAGATAGATGAGACAAAGAAATTCCTATCATCTAAGTTCTCAATGAAAGATTTAGGTGAGGCTGGAGTCATATTGGGAATTAGGATAATAAAAGAGGCTCCTAACAGAATATCTATCACACAATCTCATTACATTGAGAAAGTGTTGAAAAGGTTCAATTATGGAAACTGTACTCCAGTTAGCACACCTATGGATCCTAATGTAAAACTCTTACCTAATAGAGGAAAAACAGTTTCACAATTGGAATACTCTAAAGTAATAGGTTGCCTAATGTATGCAATGATAAGTACTAGGCCTGACATAGCTTTTGCTGTGGGAAGATTAAGTAGATTTACACATAGTCCTAGTATTCATCACTGGCAAGCAGTGAGGAGGTTACTTAAGTACCTCAAAGGAACCATAAACTATGGTTTGTGTTACTCAGATTTTCCTTCTATCTTAGAAGGATATTCTGATGCAAGTTGGATAGCCAATCCAGAGGATCATTCCTCTACTAGTGGTTGGATTTACTTGCTAGGAAGTGGAGCTATCTCTTGGGCTTCTAGGAAGCAAACTTGCATCACAAGTTCTACAATGGAGTCAGAATTTGTAGCACTAGCCGCTGCTGGAAAGGAGGCAGAATGGTTAAGGGATTTGGTTTATGAAATTCCTTTATGGCCTAAGCCTATATCACCTATCTCTATAAGGTGTGACAGTGCAGCAACATTGGCTAAAGTATATAGCCAAGTTTACAATGGGAAGTCTAGACATTTAGGTGTCAGACATAGCATGGTTAGGGAGCTGATCACTCATGGGGTCATTTCAGTTGAATTTGTTGGGACACAACAAAATCTGGCAGACCATCTAACCAAAGGCTTGGCTAAAGATTTAGTTATCAAATCTGCTAAAGGGGTGGGGCTCAAGTCCATCTAATCTTATCTGTTTGGGATACCCAATTTCCTTCTAATTTGATATTAGATGTGAAATTCAATGTGGAAAGCCTAAATATGTGAGATAGACACATGTTCAAACCATCCAAGGTATGTGTAATAATCTGTCAGTTTGAAGGAGGTTGAAGTTTTGCTTCTTAATAGTTTTTTTGGCAAATTGTTTTGACAGAACAAGATGAAAAGCTACCTATACAAACATGGAATCCAAGTTGTTCCAATAAAGCTCTGGACTTAGCTTTATAAATGTTTGTTGAAGGATATGGACACTAGACTTGTTATAAAGGTGTCAGGTTTAGATTAATTGTTTGATAATTATGTGTATATTAAGACTGATATTCAAAGGAATTGTAAGAGTTCAAGTCTTAGACCACTCTTATAATTAGAATGTTTGTACATTGATATACTAAAATGGAAATTCAATCCTTGTGATATTTTCATTTATGCATAATTTTTGTTTTCTGTTCTTTTGATTTGATCATGCTTATAAATCCACTAAAATAGGGGAGGAATGTTGGAATTTTAGTGTATTAGCACTTTAATTCTAAAGAAGAATGTTGGAATTTTAGTGTTTATCACTTTAATTTCTAAACAATTCGGCTGCTTCATTAGAAGCTTGTTCTATCTTATTTTAGTGTTTGAATTAACTGTTTTAACAGTTTTTAAACAGTTATTAACAGTTTGGAATCAGTTTTAGTCAATTAACTGCGACGGTTTAGGCTGATTTTTGATTAAATACAGATCAGAGAATGAACAATCATCTAAGGGAAACTTAGTCTTATCCGATCATAGATTTTGTGCACTCAAAATACTTGATCTGAAAGTATTTTATACGATTCTAAGTTATCCAAGTCTTCTAATAAGGATTCCCTAATCCTAAGTTATAAAATCATCATTATATATCTTACCTAACATACCCTCCTTCTTTCTTCTCAACAGAGCCCAAAATTCACCGGACGCCATGGATTGTCAGATCTATGGCATCCTCTTCCTTCTCACCCTAGCCTCCGCATTACCAGAAAATCCCCCCGCCAAGCCCTCCAACCACACCATCCTCTGCCGCGAGAAGATTCCGCTCAACGGCGACAAAACCGTGAGCACCGCCAAACTCATCAAATCCGAAGACATCGTCCACCCCGACGGAGTAATCCCAAACAGATCGGACCCTTATCGAGGTAAAACTCCACAGATCGAAAATTCCACAACGCAGCCGCTTTGAAATTGCATCTGTCGGAGAAGTGCACTTTACCAGCTCAATTGTGCACGGAAGGGGGTGACAATTGCTTCGATTGGAGAATTCGGAGGGTAAAAATGGGTATACACCACCGTTTCAACCAAATCCTGAAAAACCGATCTCTAATACCTGCTCACTACCGAGATTGAGTTAACATGAAACCGCTGATAGTAGTATGTACACATCGAAAACCCGACTGGTTTTACCGGGTCGTGCGATTTGTATATGAGCTACCAAACGGTGGAAAATGGGTGTGAACAGTGGTGTTTCAAGCCTACCAGACACACCCTTATACAATTCTCTACATCGTCAAATTTGCATATTATATGGTCTATTGCAATATTACTCTCTTTCCATGATAGTGTAGACGTTTCTTTTCTGCACATGATATAAGAAAACTTGTATTAAGTGGGTTCAGTAAATAATGAATAAAGTAAAAAATGAAAAAGATAGAGATGAAAAAAGAAGTAAGGGAGAGTAAATTAATTAGTTTTAAAACTAATGTGACTCTAATTGATTCCACTTTTATGAAATGTATTAATATGACAAATTAACTTCACTGCTACGTAAAGGAGAGAGTATTATTTTGTTGCATTTTGACAAATTACCCCATCTGTCGTGTATGACAACCAACCAACTGTCCAACTCATCCTTCTCCACTTTGACTACTCAGATTTGGTACATCTTAGACACAATCTTAGCATAATAAAACGTACTGTTATTATTTCAAAACCCCATAAGCGTATTCAACAACAATTATCAAGAAAGTACAATACTACTCTATTTCTCGTCATCAAAAGCGCTGGAACACTTAATTTACATAATTTCAACTATGGAAGCAGAGAGCTTCACAACCAAGAACAGAGTAAAGAGTAAAATAGTTTCAGCTAAGATATACTGTTTGCATTTACATGCTTAGAACGGAGATATCGTCATCATCATCAATCCTTCATTTTGTTTCAAAATTCCAAGTCTACCGTCTGAAATCCCGCTGGTGTAGCAAACTCGCTATGCAGAACAAATCAGAGAACGCAATAAATTCCACTAAACCGAAGCTTTGAGAAATTACGATAATCACAAGAAATTGCTTTGAAAGACCATCCTTAAGCTTGTGAATTTTCAAGTGGCTTTGACAGAATATCACCATGCTAAGCTCTCTTATTAAGCGTGATTTTCCAGTGACTCATTTCCATGTTTTCATAATCTCAATCTTAGAGCTGCATCATAAAACTACATCCACCGGAATTCCACATAAACCAACAAGATCCTTATGCCCTCTGATACTTTGCAATACTTTAGCCACCGTGTTTTCTCCAACAGTAGTAATCAACAACCATATGCAAGTATGTGAGTCCCAATCATACCACAGCAAGAATTGATCACAAAAAGCCTTATTCGAAACTCTGATGTTAATTTGATAATATTAGCCCCCCAACATGTTCTCCAAGTAGTTGAATCTCAAAACCTTCCATGGCCACAGATTTCCATTATCAATCGCATACAAGTACCTGATCATCATAGAAACGTCTCTCCAAATAGGCCATGTTAAGCCAAAGGTAAACAATCATATAAAGAGAGCAACTACCGGCTCTCTGATGTTTCAAACGTTATCTAACCACAACTTTCAAGCTAGACCTTCGAAGTCTTCTTAAAGCAAAACTTAAACAAGAACCTAAATACTGCTATTTTATCTCAAGGCTACATATTCAGCAGCCAATACCTAGGGGAGAAGGCTAAATATAATTACTTTTCAATTCAAACCATTTCACATCACCATGAAGCCATGAATCAAATACAAATATTCATACCTTCTCCCCTCCCAACTGCAAATACTTTGACCTTATGTAGCAGCTGCCAGCCCTGAATCAGGGCTGGACTCTGGAACTGCAACCTTAATTGGTTTCCATCCTGACTGATAATTATATATAATCCACTTTTTCATGTTAATTACCATTTGCAAGATCTGGAGAATTTCACCCAATGGAAGCTCTTTTAAGCACATCTTTTTCATAACAGTTGCTGCCTCATACCTAAACATTAAGTTACAAAGATTTAGGAACAGGATGTAAGGAAATTATGCAAAACATTTCATAAGTCTTCAGCAAATTATGCACTCATCAAAGATAATAAATATACCTGCAGTTTGTTTCCAGTATAGCAGATCTTCCAGAAGAGGATGAAAGAAATTTTTGGATTTCATCCCATATTGATTTTGAATACTTGTTTGCATCACCACCCATAGGGTTTAGACATTGCCATAGTCTCTCATTTTTCCCAATATACAACTGTAGGGAACCTATTTGTTGCAGTACAACCAATTGCTGGTCAAGTGCACACGCCAAAGCTTTCTTAACATCAGTATTGCGATGTCGGATGTCTCCATATCTGATGCAATCTGCAATATTTTCCTCTGTTGGCATAATCTTCTCAATTCTTAGGGTGTTTAAAGCCAGTAGGACAATCCCAATAAGACCTTGTACATATTCAGAAGGTTTAGGGCATCCTGATGTTCCCCACGAACCATTTACAGGGATGGCAGCAGTTCCTGATCCAGATGATAACTGTGCTAATGTATCTTGATTACCATGTGGATACCTGTTGTTTTGACCGTCTTGATGAAAAGATCTCTTCTGAGCATTAAATCCTTTTTGCTGAGCATTCGAGTTTACTCTGTTTGGCGATTCACTAGACATTGGTCTTCTCTCTCCTCCACTACGTTGTTGCGAAGCAGGTGCGCTTTGATCATTTCTTGTGTGCTCAGAAATGTTTAAATTGAAAATATCAGGAACGTTGGTTGGAGGAGCTGTGGTCAAGTTAGGTGAATCAGGTCTGCGATTTAATACATTAGAAGGATGCCAATGGGGGTTAGTTAGAGACGAGCTAACAGGCAGTGTTGCAGTTTCAGTGGGGAGGCTGTTTGGTTTTAATGGCTGAGGGTAGTGAATTTGATGAGAGACATGAGGGTGGGAATTGTCTGCTCGCGGGAAATCAGGATTACCAGGATAATACGAGTTCGCTATTCCACCGCTAGCAACTTTTGGGTTATATGCAGTAGATAAGTCCTGGTGTTCATTGAACTGCTTAGGGTGTACATATCCTGGATGAAAGTTTCCACTGTTAGAATCTTCTTCAGACCCAATCATGCTACTAGAGGTTCTTGGCATAGAAGGTTGAGTGAAGTTTCTGCGAGGTTGTTTGCCTTTATATTTTACATCTGTTCCTCTTCCCATATTTGAATATTTTTGGTTACCCAACTGAGAACTTTCATAAAACGATTCCACTGGTTTGTTACCCATAATGGTATCTGTACGTAATGAGTCAGAGGTGGGTATATGCCCATAGCTGTTACTTACAAATTGAGCAGTTTCAACTGTTGTAAGTGGTGGCCCTCCAGCTACTAGACTAGTCCAGAGCCATACACTCTTTGCAGCAGCAAGAAGTGGCGCAGAAGCTTTTTGTGGTTGAGCAAGAAGAATATTATACCGACGCATCCGTAGTTGATGCAAAGCATTTGAGAAATCTCTGTCTCCGGAAATCAATAAATAATTGGCAGGTGCGGGATTGTCAACAGCCCAAAATAACATATCCACCAGAATCTTCTTGTCACTAGCATCTTTAGCACCTGATCACATTTCAATGAAAGCTTGAACTGATAACTTCCATTAACACACGCAGGCATGGCCTCTTAAATTTCTGTGTTAATCTATATTTATTTAATTGCACAAATATAATGGACACAGGAAATATGATCAAACTAGCTAACCATTGGAACTCTAACTAATATAATGTTGAACTTGAGAATATAGAAGGGTCGCATTTCCCTCCAAGATAAGCAATTTTCTGGACTTTTGCATCTGCAGTTGGGTCACTGGCTGACTGCTTATGGACGTCTCCACCAGAAACAATCTCACGCACTAATCATTCAAAATTTCTTGTTTGTGTTTTCAGCTATTAACTTTTTTTAAGCTCGACACCTCGACTTCACACAGAAAATACTAAATGTTGCTTGGAAAAGCTCAGGATTACATATTTCAGTCAGCTAAAGTAAAGACTTGCAATCTTTTCCAGGATAAGAGCACTTATCCCAGAAAGAAATTCGCTAATTGTACTTCAGTGTAAAATTTTGGCCCTAACATATGCTCATCTCTCTCTCTCTCTAACTCACTCACTCACACACACACACACATACAAATTCGCACACTGATCTAGCAATGCTATTCGCCAAGATCAGAGTGGAAATTTGGACCTAAAATATGATTGTCTCTTACATACGCATGCAGATTCACAAACAGAGAAGAGCAAAACTGCGAACCAAAACACAATCCTAGTGATATATACGTCATGAATCACAACAAAGATAAAGAAGAAATTATGAATCGACAAGTTTATAGTAATTAATTAAAAAATTAGAAAATAATAAACTCTTAAATTAAGTCTCTCAACTTCACTATACTGTACTGTGCCCGTTCTGCTAATGAAATCCAACTGAACTTAGGGCTCACTCAATTCCGCATAACCGATCTACTCATCAACGAAATCAATTTACCGAAATTGAATAATGAACCAGTAAAACGAATAAACACGCAAAAGAAGACTGGATCCAACAGGCCAAAAATAAATTGCAGATTTACCGGCGGGGACGTGATTGAGGGCTACACCGGTGCTGTTGAGCGCCTGCTGGACAGCGGGGGAGATTCTGGTGGTATCGCCGTAAGCGGAGACGGAGACGGGCCCACAGTAGTTCATTTTAACGAGCGCGGAGCTTATATTCTGCGCTATGGCGTGGGGATCGCACACCTTCGGCACGTGACAGTTCTCTATATCCCACCACACCGAGGTCTTGGCCTTGATGTACTGTTCCTCCGCCGTCTCGGCCGGAATATGCTGCGACTGCGCTCCGTCTCCGCCCATCGCTCCAGCAACGGTTGGATTATATCACAGTTGAGTCGAAAAGCGGACGGGCGAATGGCAGAGGGGTGTAGGAGGCTCAGGGACAGGGAGGGAAGGCGCACGATAGCATGAAAGAGGGCGTGAAGAGGTGGTCTTTTTCGAAGTCCGAGTGATTGGAGTGGTATATATAAAGGGGGCGTGGGTTCTATCGTGCGCACTGGGCCAAGTAGGTTAGTTTCCCAGAAGTCCACAAATTCTTGTTTTTAATTTTATTTTATTAGGTGTACTTGTTCATAATAAGACTCCTAATTGAAATTTTTTATAGCGTTGTTGTGGAAACTTTTCTCAAATCCTATTTAAATTCCAAGACTAGTGAGGAGACTTTGGAATGAGTGTGGACTAGGGAAGCCTTTGTCCGTTTAACGCGGGAATGACGAATTTACCCCCTTCTACGAAAATTGTTGCTTTATTGGGTAAAGAAAAGGCGGGTCTCGTACAATGAGTAGAATTAATGCACCCCATTTATGGCTGTAAAGAAAAGATTAAAGCGCGTTCAAGTAATTTTTATTTATTGTATTTGTCATTTTAATCAAATTATTGAGCCACAGTATTTTTTAGGATTAAACTAGGGCTAGTTCGGTACGGTATACCGTACCGGGAGTGCTATATCGTACCGAAAGTTACGGTATGACAAAAACCATACTGATACCGTAAGTTTCGGTATACCGGAAATTCGGTATGACAGTTTTCCATACCGTTACCATACCGTGTTATCGGTATACCGTACTTTTACGGTATACCGAACTGCGATATGACATTCCAATATACCGTTATACCGTGTTTTGCGATACGGCATACCGTTATACCATTATATCGTGAAAAAATCTATTATATCCAAAATATTAAAAAAAAATCTTGTTTTCAACTACTTCAAAAAATAGGATTCCCAATTTTGATTCTTTTATTTTTGTATAATAAAAATTCTTATTTTTTAAAACTTAGTTTAAATATAACATATATAAATATATATTTATATATTATATATATCAATCGGTATACCGGTATACCGCGGTATGGGAAATCTAATACCGTTACCGTACCGATAGAGATCGGTACGGTATGATACCGTACCGAAAACTACGGTATACCGAAAAAACGGTATTTTCGGTATTTTTTCGGTACGGTAAGTCCGGTATTCCGGCATAATTCCCCAGCCCTAGATTAAACATCGCGGTCAAAAAAGAAAGTCAGTTTAAGAGTCGGTAGCCTCATATTATTTATAATGGAATAGCCTAATAAATTATTATGACAATAGAATTGATTAATATCCCTGATCATGGGCCCTTGAGTTGGCCTTAAAAAGCTAACTACTCTAAATTACCATGTGTAATGCAAATCTATACATATATAAAAGACGAGTTTTGGTCTTTTCTTGAAATATTTATATGTTTTGTCCTTATTCTGAAATATTTATAAGTTATGGACCAATTTGAATATTTTAAGTAACTCATGAATATTTATTTAGATATTTTAATGAGCATTTGACTAATTCTTAAAGCACTACGATGACTCATTGGTGGTTACAAATATTTCAATAGAATAATGAGCATTTAACAAATTTTGTAACCTATATTGTCTTGATTTTAAAATTATGATGTTTTAATTCCATGATCTCTCATTTACTAATTTTGTACCTATAAAGGGCATTGAATTGTGGATGAAATACAATATACACACTAACAAAACATTCTTCATTCTCTCTCAAGCTCTCAACATTTTATTGCACATTTTAGGAACATTGTTTTGCTCGATTTTGGAGCCCCGTCAAGTTTATAGGTGCCTAGCAGGTTTGAGATGTTATATACGTTAGGAGGAAGTCGTTTTCATCTCTGGGGAAAATATGTCAATCCGAGAGCACTAACCTTGATGTAATTTGTCTTGCGGAAAGATGGTTTTTCTTGACTAATTTTCATTGTAATTTCCATTTCATTTATTGTTGTTTTTTTCCTTTGATTACAAAAGTTAGAGTACCGCGTGTATATGGTTCCAGAATTTTATCCCAATATTTCTTACAGTTCTTAGAGAGAGAAGAATTGTAACATCCTTAACTCAAACATACATAGTATTTATCTTCATCTTTACACAATTTATTATTTTTAGTAGAGAAATATGAAGGATTGTTTTAAACATATTTTTCAAAAATGTCAACACTTAATATAGTCTCTTTATCATTGTCCAAATAATTGTGTTTGTCTCAATTCAATTTTAAATATGTTTAAGTTAATGTCTTTAGGTGTAAAATGAATTGAGGAGTATATATTTATTGAATTTTTATTACATAGTAGTATATTTTTCTATTTTAAATCGTATATAATTATATTGTTTCTTATTTTAATTAATCGATTAACAATTTAAAATTGTATGACAAAAAAATATTTCGTCGTGCATCGCACGTGGGTTAAGACTAGTACATTAATAATGTGTAAGTGATATCTTTTCATTATATATGCAACGATCAGATCGGCATGATCATGTTAATAACCGAGACATCTTTTGTCTAAAACAACTGCGAAATAGTGAGTCTCACACTAAGCGACATAATACTAGTACAAATCAAGTAACAGGTCTACAAAGGACACACTTAGAATTTTATAGAGTTAAGTCGAGAACAAAAACGGTGCACAAAGAAACAATTACTCAAAAATATGATAGATCGACGACTCACTTCACACAGACTTTAGCCACACGCTATGCACACTTTTACCAACACACACATAGCTCTAAAACCCTAACTCGACCACACTGAGTAGCCTCATCAACCACCACACTAAGTGGCAGAACTAAGTGAAGCTCAAAATGGGCTCACAACTCTGAAGCCTTCCCTAAAACCATTTTTTTAGTATTTTTCTTCTATAAAATTTTAAGATTTCCAAATTTAAGTATAAATAAATATGTAAAGCCCCTATTAATAATCTAAATCATCAAAAAAAAATATTTTTAAGCAAATTGTAATAAATATAGCCTTTATCAATATTATTTTCTGTGTCCGCTACTAACCACACTCAAACCATAAAGATTCTCTCACACACACAACGAATGAACAGACTCATTCGACCCGTCAATGTCAAGATAGAATGCGTCAAGACCACAACGGATATGCATGATATCGAAATTGAAGGTCACAACCAAAGGGTGCCACTCGGCCGAGTGGCATCACCTTACTCGCCCACAAAGCCGGGGTGAGAGCCACTGGAGTGTCGAGAAGGGGCGACCCCGACCTGCAGGTGGTTCAGGAGCCATCGTGCCACCTCACCTGCCTTGGTAGCCGCCTCATGAAATGGTGTGCGTGAACAAGACACTACACACAATCGAGTTCCCTTATGCACCTCGTCCTACCCGACTAATTAGGACGAAGTGAGTCCAGAGAGCTCTACCTGTCCTGGTATATTCATGCATCTAGCACACTTAGCCGTGTAGCCTGTGCGGATTAACTTTTGGCCCAAGATACTTTTAGTTTCTTGTTTTTTGCACATTAGACATTAGTATAAATAGGCTTTTGGACTCATTTGATACTTAGATTATGATATTTTGTAAACTTTAAAGTCTCTTCAAGAGCAACTTATCTTCTCTTTGTGAGTAATATGTATTCCATATTTTGTGGTTGCATTGATTTGAGTTATTAATGAATGTAAATGTATATTTTGTAGATTAGATGTTTTCTAGTTTGTGGAGCCAATTAAGGACATATATCTATAATATAGTTGTTCATCTTATATGTATATTGCAAGCTCCTCCCGTTGTTACATAATATACAAATCAATCTGTCTAGGAAATTAATGTATACGTTATTATATCATCTCGTATATGCAGAGCTAGAGGTAGTGGGTATACACATAGAATAGAAGTAAAAGGGCACTAGAAATTTTTGAGTAATTGTATATCCCGCAAAGAACTGTACAGCCCAAAACTTGTATGCGTTCCTAACTCATAAACGCCACTGAAGAATAGTAGATAGTGGCAGAATGATGCAGGTGATAAAGCCAGCAACCGTCACCGAAGCCGAAGAAATGCTGGCGGTGGGAGGGGTTTCACCGTAGCCATCGATGCCGCCTCCCAGTGCCGCCGATTCGATACACGAAAAATTGGGTTTCAGGTATCCAATTATTCGACATTTTCGGGTTTGAATATCAGATATCCAATACCCGAAATCTATTTTGACAGGCCTATGTAAGGATAAACTATACTACTACTAGTATCATCTTTATAAAAAGCACCTACCTTTTTAAAATTAATAGACAGATCTACCTTTATTGAAAACTTACAAAAGCTACTCCTCTTCCCTCACAAAAGATAATGTAATAATAGTGGCTATTTTTTAAGATAAGTATTACTCTCTCCATTATCTAAATCTCCGTGATTTAATATTGTGATTACAAGTTTTATAAGACTGACTAGAATTTGACCAGATTTGATGAGTAGATATTGAGTGAAGTGAAAGTAATTACTTGGATTGGCATTGGTGAGAGTGGCAGCTCCACCGAAATCACAGCTAGTTGGAGCAGGATTCTTCTGATAATAGGCGTTGAATGCATAGGATGCGTGATTCTCCAAAGTGGTTGGACTAGAGCAGGCGGCGCCGTCCTGAATAGCGGAGCAATCCGCCCCTCCAATCCCACATGCATAATCAAGTGCTACCTGCAGAACAGACTCAGGCACCCCTCCCCGCGCCACGCACCAGCTCTGCCCCCCCGCACCGCCGCCTGCTTGGACTGCTGGTTGGCCGCCTCCGGGCGGGAAGGTGGGGGTGGCTGGAAATGGGGGGTTGAGTGTGGGGTCTGTGGCGGGCGGAATGGGTGTGCCGGTGGCTGGATTGGCGGAAGGAATGGTGACTAGTGGCGGCGTCGAACTGTCGACCGGTGGGTAGGTTCCGGCGGCTGGTGTGGTGACCGGATTGGTTACTGGGGTGGTCACTGGATTAGTTACCGGAGAGGCTGTGAAAGGAGGATTCATGGTGTCATGTTGAGTTGTTTGGATCAACTTGTGTATCCTTTTTGCACTTGCTAGGAATGGCCCTGAAAATTGGAGTCTCAACGTCTATGGATTCTTTCTTTATTTAGAATATACTCTAGTACTATTACATTTTAATAGTCTTGTATGGATTCGGATCTCGTGTCATATTTTCTGATAAAGATCAAAATTATTAATTTAATTACCCATAAATCAAGGGATGTCACGAAAGATGAAAATTTTGCATCTCATCTGCCACATTTCAAAAAAAAAAAAAAGCGATGACGTGCCTGTCAATTTCAAACACGCCATCCACCACATGAACACGTATGTCCTAATGAATTGAGTTAACATAGTCATAACACTTCTATGTGTTTAAAACTGATTGCAATATAAAGCCCATGCATTTCGGACGTTTAAATTAGTTAATTAATTACGTATATTAAACCCAAAAATCAAACTAAAACAGTCGCACAAGAAAAAAATTCATATGCACGATTTAGTTCTGCATATATTTATACTCCGTTGTTAATCAGATCAAGTATTCAAGTGATACGATTCTCTTTGTTTCATTTATGCTTCTCCCAATTTTCATAATCATATGTACTATAACACACGAAAACACTAAATCATTCAAAACAATCCTATTCTTGACGCGGATGTATATATGTAAAAGATTTTATGGCAGAACGTTGGAGATAAGTTGAGACCCAACACTTTGAAATAAAAGACGATATTAATAATTAAAACCACACGTACATTAAGTTCTTGAAAATAAATTAATACGGAAAAAAACCGGAGTATAGTAATGAATTAATTACCTGATGAGAAGAGAGAAAGGAGTAAGATGAAAAGGAGCTTGTTTGAAGGTGATGCATCCATTTTAATGTTTGGAGTTGAAGAGCGATGGAGATCTGTATAAGTTAATAATGGCGTCGTCGCAGTTTTTTTTAAATACACAGATTTGATGGAAAAGTCGGCTGGGAAAAAAGGGCAGGAGATAAAGGGGTTAAGGATGGAAGGTATAAAGTTAAAGAAAGAAGGAATATGTGGAGTTGATCGCCAAGAAAAGTGGTTGCTTTGTCATGAAGAATGAAATTTTGAATATATTTTGCCTCAAAATACTGGAAAGAATCATCCACAAAAAGCTAATTCAAAATTAATATATTACTTACTATTGAATTCCTTTTAGAAATACAAACTACAAACTGTTGTGTTTGATTGATTTTGTTTATGTTCAGTGGAATGTGGCGAAGTGGTGAGTCACATGCACATGCATGCATATCTAAGCTAAAAAAAAGAGGAAAAAGGTTTTTAATTTTTCTTTTTTCGCAATACTGACATGGTACTACGTTTTGAGTCCACCTTACAATTGATGTGGTTATTTTCACACACACTTTTATAGCATTACATATAAAGCAGTGGCAGATCCAGAAATGTTTTTCGGAAGGGGTGAAATTGTGTTCTCTTATGTACGTCGTTTGACATCTTCTCGTACATGCAAACGACAACTTCGCTCATAATTATCATAATAGTATTTTCTTACTATATTTGATGTATCCGACTAAAATCTAAAATTAATCCCATAAATTTTGCTCAGTCAGATAAATCAAGTGTTTTAATTTTTAGTCCAAATATTTATAATTCTATGAAAATTCACTCTTAACAATATACTCCATCCGTCCGCGAATAGGAGTCCCATTTTTCTATTCTAGTCCGTCCGCGAATAGGAGTCTCGGTTCACTTTTACTATAAATGGTAAGAGCATCTCCAATGCAAATAGGTCAGCCATAGGCCAGCCACTCTCTCTCCCTGCCACGTCAGCAAGACTAAAATTCAACTCTGCCACATCAGCCCATAGGCCAGCCGCAATAAAATAATTCAAAATATACTACATTTACGGAATTAAAATTACGATTAAATTACGAAATTTAATTTACGACACATGTACGGGAAAATTCATTAATTGCATTAAAAAAAAAGGTACATAGATAAAAAAAAAATTACATAATACAGAAAAAAAAACTAACGGCATGCAACCCTCCGTGCCCACAACTCTTCAATTATATCCTTTTGAATATGAGCTTCCACTTGGCGCATGTCGGCAAATTCCTTGAGGCGGCCGGCTTCATCGAGAGGTACCCCACGTCGTACGCTAGGGGTGGCCGTTCCGTGGCTTGGATCGGCTTCATCGTCATTGGCCCAACTAGTCAGTTGTACGCCTTCGTCTTCGACGATCATGTTGTGCAGGATAATGCAGGCGTACATTATTTGGGAAACGCATCGACATCCCACAAACGCGTTGGACCCTTAATTGCCGCCCATCGAGACTTGAGCACACCAAATGCGCGCTCCACGTCCTTGCGTGCCGACTCTGTCGTTCCGCAAAGTAGGCCTTCCTTTCATCACTTGCGTGCCTGATCGTCTTTACAAAGACGGGCCACCTACAGGGTATATTCCATCCGCCAAGTAGTAGCCCATATCATGCCGGTTGCCGTTGGCCACAAATGAGACGGCTGGACCGACGCCCCGACACTTCTCGTTGAAGAGGGGAGACGAGTTCAGGATGTTGAGGTCGTTGTTCGACCCGGCTACCCCAAAATACGCATGCCGATCCACAGCCGGTAATCAGCTACGGCCTCGAGGATCATCGTGGGATTCTTTGACTTGTAGCCGGTCGTGTAGGCCCCCTTCCAGGCAGTCGGACAGTTCTTCCACTCCCAATGCATACAATCTATGCTTGCCTAACATCCCGGGGAACCCATGCTTCTCCCCGTGCATCTGCATCAAATTCTGACAATCTTGGGGAGTAGGGCTTCGAAGGTACTCCTCACCGAAAATGTTTATCACGCCCTCACAGAAATACTTCAGACATTCCAGGGCTGTCGACTCACCGATGTGGAGGTACTCATCCCACATGTCCGCCACGCCTCCGTAGGCCAACTGCCTCGATTGCCGCCGTGCACTTTTGAATAGGGTTGTGGCCGGGTCTGCCAACCGCATCGTGCCTGAAGCGGAAACACAGATATCGACGCTCCAAAGCGTCAACGATACGTATAAACAACTCCCTGCGCATTCTAAAACGCCACTGGAACATGTTTGCGGAAAACCGCGGGTTCTCTGAAAAGTAGTCGTCATACGGCCGCTGATGTGCAGCTACGTGATCCCGATCAATCACTGCTCGACGGTGGACAACCCGTGGAGGGCGAGGTATCACCCTGCTGTTCCACCCTACGCATGTACCGCTCCATCTCGCGGTTCATGTAGGCCTCCATAGCCTCGTTCATCCTCCGTTCGTACTCCTCAAGCATCCCCACCACTACCACCACTGCTACCACCCGCGTTACTCATCGCTCGATGATGCTCTTGTACAGAAAGTTAGAGAGAGAGAAAACTCGCTAAAACAAGCGGTGCAAATGAAAATGAAACGAAAATCGCGTTTATATAGGTTTTAAAAAAAATTAAAATTAAAATTCGGCCCTGGCTGATCGCTGGCCGATCGGGCCGCCACAATGGCGGCCAGCGCATCGGCCAGCCACACGCTATCGGCTTGCCCTGGCCGGTTTTTTTGCCGATTTGGCACTAGCCTGCTCCAATGGTTCGGCTAGCCGACCGGCTAGCCACGTGAATCGGCTAGCCGGCATTGAAGATGCTCTAATAGGGTTCTACCTTCCACTAACTCATTCTACTCATATTTCATTTAAAACTAATATATACAAGTGGGACCCCTTTTCCACTAACTTTTTTTACCCACTTTTCTTAACAATTCTTAAAACTCGTGCCACCAAGAAATGAGACTCCTAATGGCGGACAGAGTGAGTAATTGCTAAAGCTTTCTTTCGAAAACTCGACTTGATTATGAAACTAGTTTATATAATATGGTTACAAAAGAATAGATTATAATTTAAATTTATATAAATTTGTTAAAAATACAATCAATAAAATATAATCAACTAATATATATTTAATACATTCTCATAGTAATATTTATTTATTTTGTATTCATTGTTTAAGACTTGAAGTATCAAATCTCTAGCAATAAGTCTAGTAGTAATTATTTTGGTGAAATAAATCTATTGAAAAGTATAGAAATAAATCTATTAAATCTCTTCTATTTGATCAAAAATTTTAATAGGCCGAATTAATTATAGTTTTTTATTTTTGTCTATTAGTGTAGTAGGCCCAACATATGCAGCCCACTCATATGTCATCTTCTTCCCTTAATCCCTGTGCGCAGACCCTCAAATCTATAATTCCGGTGACGACTCCATTGTCGTCATATTCCGATAGCATTCTCATCTCAAATCACCTTATGATCTTGGACCGTTCTCCACTGCTCGGTCAGTTCACAAGTCTCTTTTCTCTTAATTTTTTTCGACGGAGGGGGCGACCATGGCTTTTTCCGGCCAACCCTTAGGACAAATTCGACCCTCTTGGCCGCCGGAGAGGGGCGACCGCCCCCTCCTGCCCCCGGGATCCGCCATTGATATAAAGTGAAGTACAAAATTAGGCTTGGGGCATTGTTATTTTCACCTTTGCGGTCCTACTGAATATTATTAACAATAGATGTTCTTACTATAAATTTGTAATGATCTTTTACTGATATTTGTATAAAATGTAAAACATGAGAACTTTGATTTTATATTTTACTAGTTTTATAAATCTTACTCCGAATTATCATTTTTTTTCATTATAGTGTTGTTATTTTGAATTATGTGTGCAGTGACTCTATGAGTGAAAGGACATTTACAATTAAAAATATAAAATCTTATAAATAGTTTAATCCTCTAAGTATAACTATTTTTCATTTATAATATTTTAAAATATATGAGAAATTTAAAAAATGCATGAAAATACAATTTCCTACACAACCCAACCAATCTCATCCCAGCCCGCTGATATGGTGGGTTGGGCCTCAAGCTATCTGGGTCGACCCAACCCATTTGACGACTCTAGCTACAGACGCGTAAGCTTGCCGCAACAAAAATGATGGTAAAAAAAAGGAGGGTATCAAATGTAGAGGAGGAAAAGGAATTGGTGACACATCCCAAGCCAAGTAAATAAGAGAAAGGGATATAAGTGGTGGAACAATCACATAAGCATAGGTTGACAAAAAAGAAAGTAGAACAAGGTGATCCAAGAGACACCCTTGCCTAGGGTCGTGGAAGATAGCACTTCATGAGGCATCAACAATTAGGCCAATCAAAAAGGGCAAGAGGAAAGATTGCACAACCAATGAGAAGGAGACACTCTCCTATGAAGAGGTTGGCCATTTGGCCAAGTATGGAGTAGGAAAACTCGAACAAAAGATTTTCAATAGATGCGATTTAAATTTCATCAATATTAGATGATCTAAGATTTACTTGGAAATTGAATGTGTCCAAGTTTGTGCTGAAGAAATTTTCAATTTCTTTTGAGTTATAATTGGAATTGCCACGACAATTTTTTTTTGGGGACAAATCAATGGCTAAAGTTCATGAATATTAGGGTGTCACATTTTAAGTGCATGAGAAATAACTTGATTTTGTCTAAATTTGTGATTTTAGGGATCAATATACCCTTTCTTACTTCTAGTACTATAATTCTAGGTAAACATCAATTTAAATCCTAAAACTACCTGCTTTGTCAAAATATATCGGACTACTCTGAGGCCAATCTTGACATTACTCTGTAAAATTTTTAAGTATTTAAGCACAACAAAGCATGTTGTTTTTGTGCAGTGTCATTTATTTTATTTAAAAAAATCCATACTGACATCAACACGTTAAGCAAGTTCCCGACAACTGAATTTTTTTTTATAGTTCGAGATAGTTTTAGTAAATTATATTACTCTCTTTGTCCCAAAAAATAGTTTAGTTTGTGAAATAAATTTTAATGTACAGTTTGTAAAGTATAAAAAGTGGACAAAATAAGAGAAAAAAAAGTGGTGAGAAAAATTCAAATAAAAAATGAGACCATTTTTATGATCGAAGGTAGTATTTCTCCGTCTCAACTTAGTTTTGTATTCTTTTTCGAATTGTTCCAACTTAATTGGGTCATTTTTCTTTTAGTCAAAAAAATGAATATTTAATCAATCTTACTTTATTTTCTCATACTTTACTGACTCGAATGATTTTTAACACGAGAATACCCGCAAGTGTACGAGGCTAGTATAGCAATAAACAAGTAAGAGTATCGTATCCACAAAGACAAATTGTGCAAACTTAAGTACCACGAACCGACTTTAACTACTATCTAGAGAATCCGGAAAGTTTGGTTTGATTTTGAAAAACAATAAACAAGCTAAAAGCACGCAACAAAGAGAAGTTTCAAATAAGAGAACACAGTAGAGCCTTGGATCCAACTACAACGTACACAATGCGAACAATTCAACAACTTCGATTACCCAATTGAAGTCTCTAGGATTACTAGGAAAGCCGCTAGTATAGACTAAGCCATCTCTCGAGTGCACTCAACCCGTTGTTTAAATATTAATATTGAAGTCTCCTTCTAATACATCACAATTAACTCCTTAAAACAAAAGGCTCAAGCCCTCACTCTAGAATTCCTTCTCTCGAATGCAAATTATCTAGGTGTTGTTCATTCTTTTATCAATCCTAATTAAGTATCTCTCGATTAATCAAAACTAGGTCAACAAACCCAATTGATAGCTAAGTAATTGAATTGAAAAGACACAAGAACGAAACAAAGAAATCACAAGAGCAAAGGTAATCAAAAGTCCTTGAATTAATAAAAAACGTTCATTGTAGTCTTCACCAAAACTCTACAAAAGATTTAGCTACTCATATTCAACGCAAATTCACAAAAAGAATCCATAGAAAATGAATTGGACATAGGAAAACTATAAAATACTCCCAAGAGTGGATTAAATGACAAATCGTCTTTGTCTTCAATCTTGTTGATGATTGTAACTCTCCGTCTCTTCAATCTACTCTCAAAACCTTTTAAAAACTCTTATGGGGCGTGTTGAATCTGTTTTGAAGTCGAACCCTAGGTCTTATTTATATCCGAAGCGAAAAATGCAGCAATTGCAAGACATAAGCAGAATGCCCGACCTGCAGTGTAAAAATGTCCGGCCGGGCGTTTTGCTCGAGATCCCGAAAACGTGACAAAACGCCCGACCCGGGCAATTTTCCATCTAGAAACGCCCGGGGACAGTGCATACGCCCGGCTTGAGGGTCGAATCGCCCGGTCTCGTGCTATGAAATTCCCGGCTTGCTGCAGTGAAACGCCCAACCAAAGATTTTTGGTGCCGTTTTCGTCTGTTTCCACCTGTTATGACTACAAAAACTCGACAAACTTATCAAAACACTAAAATAGAAGATCATAGATGAAAGCTCAAGTAATGTGCTACAAAGCACTCAAATATGCACTTCCAAACATCCAAAACACTTGCTAAACTACGAGTTTAACATTTACTCTCTTATTTCTCCTACTTTATTCTATTCCTATTTTATTTTTTCTTTATTTATTCTATTTAACACAATTTTTTTTCCAACGCAAAAAAAAATGTCTCATGTAAATGAATTAAGACCGGGGAGTATAATTTAGTTATTAAAGTTGTGTTTATCGTTGTCATTTTTCAGACTCCAGCAATTCCCTTCACTGCAATGACCTTATATAAACTTTGCAGGTTTATGAAGTTTGAAAATATTTTGTTTTACTTAGTAGAATGTTTATTAATTTTTGGTTATGAAGTCATCTTCAGAAGAAATTTTAATAAATCGAATAAGATGAGTGGAGTGATACCTTCTATCTCTCCTCATGCTTCCACTTCACTATTATGTCAAGAAGATTGTTGATCAGACATTTTCCCATCACCTACCACTGATAACTCTCTCTCACTCGAATGTAGAACCATTTATTTATACATCCTCATTCATATTCATATTCCTTAGCTGAAACCACCATAATTATCTATTCGTTGCTTGCAAATTAATTATGGCCACCATTTAGCTTTCCATGTACCTCAACTCTGTTGTAAATGTTGTCAATTTTCATCTGGGCTGCGGCCCTCTGAGATTAGAGGTGTTCAAATGCAGTGTAGAATTGGAATGAGATTCTTCAATATTTCCAATTTCGAGTTGTTTTTTGGTAAAGATTTTATTTTTGCTGTCCTTGAAATGTGGGATTTCTAAGAGCTGCTGGTTCAAGATCTTTTGGGGGGGATCTGATATTAACTGAATTCGGCTGAAGTTTTCAAGAACTGCCCTTTCAGAATAAGTTGTGTGTTATTCTATTACTGGAGAGGTAAGAGCCTGACAGTTTCTTGAGATATTAATACATTATTATCTTTTATCTTGAAAGTAATTTCCATAGTTCACTCATTTCATAATTGTATTGCTGTTATGCTAACTTCTGCTTTTGTTATGGCTTTTATTTGTCTGTGGGATGTCTATGTGATCCCATTAATTTTAACATTATTTATGCCCTGAAAGTGGATTGAGTTGTTTGCCAAAACTGCTTAGCTAATGGTATTCTTATAAGTTTCGGATTAGTAGAATCATCCCATTTTTGTTATGTGCTGGTTGTTAGAGCGTAAATTGTTCATTAGTTGAGGTCTTGAGGAGGAGGAAGCAGTGAATGCCATCTTGTGTTAGTTTTGTCATTTTGTGCATAAATTGGTCCTGGTTGAGTATGGGCATGAACCTTATGCTTCTTGTGTTAATTCATCAGGTTGTTTCTTGATCCTCATTCCTCAATGATGGCTTCTGATCTCAATGCTCAACTCTTGAAAAGTGCTGGCGTTTTTCATCTCAAGATCTGGGAAGTTATTGGAATAATAGTTGGGCTATTTATTGTGATCATCCTCCTGCTGTTGACATTTTATCTAAGTTCGCAAAAGAAATTGAGAAGGGATCAAGAAAAGTATCCCACTAGCCAAATACCTATTGTTTCAAAGGAAATAAAAGAGATCCGGATGGAGCAAGTCTCGACTGAGGGATTTGCTCCACAAGACGGGGTTCATCTCACTATTCATGACAGGTCAAGTGATAGAGAATCAGACAATGCGTTGGTCCATCCGGGGATACCTAAATTCAAAAATGGAGATAACAGCAGCCTGTTGGGCTCGTTCCACCACATCGACAGAGATTATTGTGGATCACAATCAGGAGATGAATGGAGTTCAGGAACATTTGGTGGATATAGACCTTCTTCATCAAATCCAATTACTGGTCCTTCTCCTTTAAGTGGTCTGCCCGAATTTTCTCAGCTCGGTTGGGGCCATTGGTTTACTTTACGAGACCTTGAGCTGGCGACGAACAGGTTCTCGAAGGAGAATGTTATTGGAGAGGGTGGATATGGAGTTGTTTACCAAGGACAGCTTATCAATGGAACTCCTGTGGCTGTTAAGAAGCTCTTTAACAACCTGTGAGTCTCGAAAATTTTCTTGTGATATTAATGAAATCTCTTATTGTTTGATTTCACTTCTAATAAGTAGTATTCTATTGTCATGTTTTTCTGCCAGAGGTCAAGCTGAAAAAGAGTTTACAGTGGAAGTAGAGGCTATTGGCCATGTGCGGCACAAGAATTTGGTCCGACTTCTGGGATACTGTATTGAAGGAACTCATAGGTACAGCTTCTAATGAAAACTCCCTTTCTGTGACTTAGCCCTTTTAAGTGTCGAATATCACTACTCCCTCTGTCCCATTCAAAGTAGAGCATTTCTTTTCCAGTACGAGTTTTAATGTAGTGTTGTTTTGCGTGTTAAGTGGAGAGATAATAAAATAGAGAGAGTGCTTATTCTATTTTTAGAAATGGTTCACTTCGACCGGGACATCCCAAAAAGGAAAATGTGTCACTTTTAATGGGACAAATGGAGTATATTAGTACAGGGTTTTTAGGTGCGTTTCATTTCCAAATATGATGTAGGGAGGTTAGTATAACTGTAGTTCTAAGAGCACGGCTTAAACTGAAAAGTTGATTTGAAGCTCTAAACCGAGCAAAGATCAGAGTCTGCTCATCAACCTAATCCCTAAATTTGTTATTGATGTTTACTGTCAGACTGCTGGTGTATGAGTATGTCAACAATGGAAATTTAGAACAATGGCTTCATGGTGCAATGCGTCATCATGGATATCTTACTTGGGAGGCTAGAACGAAGGTTCTTCTTGGCACAGCAAAAGCGTGAGTTTGTTGGGTTGTTTAGTTTTATTGTGAGCCACTCTGGATTTAACTTTTCACTTCACAAATGGATTTGCAGACTTGCCTATCTGCACGAGGCAATTGAGCCGAAGGTGGTTCATAGAGATATAAAGTCGAGCAATATACTGATTGACGAAGAGTTCAATGCTAAGGTCTCTGATTTTGGTTTGGCTAAGCTGCTTGGTGCGGGGAAAAGTCACATTACGACTCGAGTCATGGGCACCTTTGGGTGAGTGTTTGTGGTTTTCATTGGCTCTTCATTCACAGCCTTCCATTCATAATTTCATATCAATGCTAGAAATTACTCTATTTGCTAAATCTCTTCAACAATTTTCAGATATGTGGCTCCCGAATATGCAAATACTGGCCTTTTAAATGAAAAGAGTGATGTTTATAGCTTTGGGGTATTGCTGTTAGAAGCAATCACAGGACGGGAACCAGTAGACTATGGTCGTCCAGCTGCAGAGGTATTTGTCTGTTGAGGCAGGCTTTTGTCAACGATTAGTATATTTATCTGACGTCCTTTTTCATAAATACGTGTCTTAGATGGCAAATATATATAATGTATATATGTCAACTGAACTTTAGGACATACACTGTATCATGCTTCGATACATAGGATCAACCTTTTAATAAATAACTCCATCTTTTTTTTTTTTGGTAATGGTAACATTCAACTTAAAGACCGCGTCGAATGGACTACAAGGGTATTTTCAGTTGTGTGCCTCTGTTATTTAACAGTATATACTTGATGACTTGCAGGTTAATCTGGTTGACTGGCTGAAAATTATGGTCGGAAGTAGGCGCTCGGAAGAAGTGGTTGATCCAAATATTGACACGAGGCCGTCAACTAGAGCCCTCAAAAGGACTCTTTTGACTGCTTTGAGATGCGTAGATCCAGATTCAGACAAGAGGCCCAGGATGAGCCAAGTTGTCCGGATGCTTGAATCAGAAGAATATCCCATACAAAGAGGGGTCGGTATGCCACATCCCATTTTATTGAAATAGTATTGGCTGCTACTTTGCTATTTACTAAGATGGATTGGAACTTTGAGATATCCCAATGCACATTGATGGTTTCTATAGTTTGAGCTAATTTTAGTTGATTCATATCTCATTGAAAGGGTAGAATTAGAGAAATCTTAGTAATGAACATAAAAATGAAAAACAAACTCCCCTATAGGAATGATATTAAAAGGGAAATGACTCTTCATTAGTCTTATATAAAACTAACCAAAAGTTGAGCCAGCATAGAGGCTTCACCAAATCCTTTTTGGCAGATTTTTCCTGCTCACGTCGTTAGTACATGAATCTATATCTATTTTTATTTTTGTGTCTGGTGATAAATTCTGTCGGTTGAAGTCTCACAAATGATAGTTGATGCTTTAGGTGCACTGAAAGCCATAAAAAGAAACTAGTGCAGTTGAAGTATGTGTATTTGATGAGGGCGAGTGAATGTATGTTTAGCAAAAGCAGATCAATGTGAATGAATATAAGTTATGTGCTGGGAAAACGAATTAATTGTGATTGTTGTCATGCTTCATTATTTGTAGGATCGAAGGCATAGAAGGACCCGGGCAAGTAGCATTGAGATCGATTTCCAGAGGGAGAGCTACGACACTGATAAAAGCGACAATCAGGGCCTAAGGTGAGACAGAAGAACCGAGATCATTTGCATCAACGAGTAGCAGCCAAAAACAAGATTCTGACTAAAAGTTTCGGTCTGCTGATATGTTAGCATTTCATGAAGAAGGTGTTGAAGCGCAGAAGTATGGTAGGCATAGGTTAGGTAGACATGGACTTTTTTTCATATCTTATTTTAGGTGTTTTCTTCTTGTACTATTTTTCATTCTTGCTGTTGTAGTAAAATAATATAGGTAGCTCTTGTTTTGCGATGGAAGTGATGGTGATTGACAATCCGGAGAAAATTAATGGGCTTGTATAGATAGGTGCTTGTAAAAAATTGTTTGATAACTGATTTCTTCTTATATTGTGTAATTTGAGAAATAAAATATACACTTTGTTTGAGATAATAGGAGCTCAAGAAATATAACATCATGCTTAGCATATTTATTACCCCACAACAACAAAAACTATTGATTCGGCAAACTATGTTTTGGGGTCTTGACGAAAGTCGGGCACCTAATATAGATGTCGTCTGGGATATAGTAGTCTTTGTTGTGCCGATGTGCATTATCCGTGAAGCTTCCAACAAGGTCCCTACCATCTAACACGTTGTTGTTGTTTGACTCGGACGTACCAAAGAATACATGTCAAATCTGTAGCTAGTGGTTGGGAATGCTTCTATGATTATGGTTGGATGGCTTCTGTTAGTATATTGTTCTCTTCATGTTGCGTGCTAGTTTTTCTATTGAGTAAGTATTGGCAATTCTCAAGTGTCCTGGGGCGGCTAAACCCTAAAAAATATCAATAGGGATTGCGATTTTTAAATTTTATGTCAAAGTATAATTTTGGTTTTTTAGATTATTTATAAGGGCTTTTACACAATAATTTACCTTAGACTTAAATAAACTAGTATTACATGCGTGCTATGCACGGAGTAAAATATTTTTTTAAAATATAATTTAGGTTATAAATTTATTAAATAAAATTTGAAATATGTATATAATAAATATAGATCAATAATAGCTGGCTTCAATCAGTATTCTGCCTATTGATATGAAGTCCAAAAGCTCTGAAACTACTACCAATGTCTTCGTCTTCGAAAGAGCTTCGCGTGGGTACCTTGTACGCCCCAATCAAAGTCCGGTGGAGGGAGTTATGACCGTTTTACGAAAGACGCGCTGTGCAGACAAGTTCCACGCGGCCGGGTGAGTTTCTAGGGGGATAATTCACGCGGTCGGGTGTTATTTTCGGACCCCATTCTGGCCCAACGGGCCACCCAAGCTTTAAATAGTATTTTTCCTCATTTTTCATGGTTAGACTTTGTTGAAAATAGATGCTTGAGAGATTTGTTCCTCTTGAAGAGGGTTTCCTATCCAATTTCTAGTTTTCTAGGTTGCTTTTCCCATCAATTGCTAGTTCAAGTATGGAATTTCCATCAATTGCTAGTTCAAGCATGGATCAAGTAGAGGTATGCTTTGAGGATTGTGGTTGCCTTGAAGATCTAGCCATGAATGCATGTTAGTTATGTTGTAAGTGTCTTAGCTTGCTTCGTCAATGACTTTGTATTCCAACTTCCACCCTATCCAATGTTATTTCCTTCTTTGTTCATCTTAGTTTTCTTATTTCTTGTTGGGTTGCTCTTATTGATAAAATAGAAAATCAATTCTCACAAAAAAAGTACCTAGATCAAACATCATAATTGGGTAAATCCTTGAAAAATGGATCATAAAATACAAGGATCCTTATCACATCGATTTCCATTGGTCCATCAATTCACCTTATTAATTCAAATTTATAATAATTAAGTAAAATCCACACTAAAATATACATGTAAAATAATTTAACATGCAACAAAATAAGGAGTAACAAATTTAATTAAAAATTAGCAACTAATCCAACCCATTATATTATTTTGTAGCAATAAATCTAAACTTAAACTAAAATATGCATATCGATTTAAATAAATAATTTATATTTTGTAGCAATAAATCTAAACTTAAACTAAAATATGCATATCGATTTAAATAAAAATAAATTATTGTAAATCAACTTCACATAGATATAAAAAGTGAATTTATTAATATTTAATTATTTATGAGAGAAATTGTTGTTGAATTTATTATTGTGTTTGGGAAATAACACTCTACATTTATTCCTCACAAGAGTTCCCTTCGTTTTCATTATTTTGGGTCTATCACTCGTTCCTTTGCTATTTTTTAAAATACACTAAATTTAAGTTTTTATGTTAAATCTTACATCTATCTCCCATGGTGGTAACGAACAATATCAACATAATTTAAACAAAAAAAAATAACAATAAGATTATTCGAAGGAAAAATCAAAAGTAGCAATAAATTCACATCTATCCGAGCCACTAAATTCAACTAAAATTTGAAGCTCAAACAACCACCACTAGTTAAATAAAGCCAAACACTTGTAGCTCAAACAACCACCACTAATTCCACATAAATCAAGCCAAACACTCATGATTTATATCCAAGACTATTCTAAACCCCCAAGCCTCTTCATCGGGCTCATTTTCCCCTTCATTGTCCGCCCCTAGCATGTAAAAGATAAAAGTAAGAAATATGGATTATATGAGACAACAAACCTTAGTCCAAAACAAAACTCACATCTTCATCAAAGTCACAAAAGAAAATTTTGCAATGAGAATTATGTTATTCAATAACATACTCACACAAAGACCTTAATTCCCTTCAGCTCGGCGTTGCTCAAGTGGAGCATGTGTAGCTTGTTTAGCCACAATTTTTCCAACCCCCAAGAGTTGAACCATTTTAAGCTCAATGGTAACATTGTATTCAAATCACTCTTAACTACACATATATAGTAAATGTTTTTGCATGTTTAATTAAAAACCTTTCCACCTCCAAGCCATTCAATTTATCACCAAAAAACATTGCACTTCCACTCCCCCTAATTATCACCAAAATAACTAAAATCTTTTCATTTTTCTAATTATCATAGCATTGTATTCAAATCACTCTAAACTACATATATATAAATATGAAACGTTTTTGCATGTTCAATTTCCCCACCCTTGTAAAACCTCCCACTCACCACTTCCTCCATGCATGATCGTGGTTTTAACATGTTTGCTTCCACTTAACCACACATTTTTAGCCCTTTAATTATATATTTTTAATTTAATCTACTTTTTTAAATGAAATGACAATCTTGAATCACACATTTTTAGCCCCTTACATGTACAATTTTAATTTAATAGAACTTTTTAAATTAAATGACAATCTTGTAAATTTCTTCAAAACTCCCATTTTATATATTGTATAGATTTAAAAAGTTATAGAAGAAAAAAATTAAAAAATTATTTTATTAAGGGCTTTAGCCCCTCCTCCCATCCACATGGTTCCGCCCATGCAAGTGTCAGTCGTATGCATCTTGAATACCCTTGCATAATCATCTCAAGTGCTCTCGCCCCATGCCATCGATAACACACAAGTACTCATCGAAAATATCCGAATTCACGACAGTTGTAAAGTATTGGACGACCTTCGTACATTTTTGAAGCGTGGAAAGGCTTTACCGTTTAAAATCGTTGCTTTTCAATTATTGGTTTAACTTATAATGAATATGGTTAATTGTCTATAAAATCACTGAGTTTGGTCAAATTCTGGTTTATTCAACACTTAACAAATAAATCACAAAATTTAAAAAACTTTCAATTGTTACATGATTTGGAGGCAAATTCGATGCTAAATTGGTGCACACATGTAAAATTTTGGTGTTGTCAATGAATACTGACGTAAATGTATATTATTGTGACACGCAAATGATATAGTTGTGAGCTATTAAAAATGAGTCACTCACCCATTAAAAGGCCTCATAAGGGAGAGGGTTATCCACACTTATATAGATGAGCTAAGATCGTTATAAGTCGATGTGGGACAAGATATAGAGAGTTTTAACATGAACTTAAGAAACTAAAAATAATAACACAAAATTATTCAAATGCGACCATAGAAACTTTTTAAAACTTTATGATTCGTCGTTCAAATTTGGAAAAATGTGAAATAAACATGAATTTGTAAGCAAATAATCCTGAAGAATCACAGATTGAAGGGCAAAAGCGTCATTCCAGTAACCGAAGGATATAGGATAGGATAATGGAAGCGAGTAAGCAGAAGAGAAGAAAAAATTCGCAGGAAGCGACGCTCTGCAACAATGGCTGCTCTATCTCTTTCCTACTCTCTCATTCCAAAGCCTTCCCATAACCAAACTCAAACCGCCATTTCTCTATCCAGACCCAATCTTTCTTTCTTGTCTCACTCTCTCTCACATCTGTCTCTCACCGCCCGCAAACACCCGGTAGTGTCAAAGGCAACGGACACAGAGGCTGCATTATCCGTTACCGATGCCGAAATCGAGACCCCGGTTCTCGAAATTGAGCCCGCTGTTGAAACTGCCGAGCCCAAGCGTGAGGAAGTTTTTGCTGTTGTGATGGTGAGTCCTTAATTTCTATCAAATTCTAGTGTTTTAATTCCAAGTATATTTTCCTTGTTATGAACAATTCTGGGGCGTTGATATTATATGTGGAAATTCGATTTTACGGTGTACTTCTTTTATTTGATTTCAGAATCCATTCTTTCATCAAAAACTGAAACTTGAGCTTTAGAGCATTTTAAGAGATTATTTGCATAATTCAGACTATGATGTTTACACTGAAAACACACTCTAATTTATTCATCAGTCGTTTAACAACTCCAGGGAAATTCATAAGCAGTGGTGAAAACTTGAGAAGGTATCTCATGCCAATTCTCTGTACAATTCTTGACTCGGAATATCTGATGACTAAAATGGCATTCAACAGTGCAAACTTTACCAAATTACTTTTCAATGCAACTAATCTTACTTAGCTACTCAAGGTTGCAGCAGATCTGAGTACTTGCTCCTGAATCGAATATCCAGTTTCTTTTATCTACTGCTGCCACAATTCTGAAGGCATAATATCCTTCATATTGGTCATTTCCTCCAAAATTATGGACCAAACTCGCATTAATGTAACAAATTACCAACACATCTTGCAACTTCTGAGTCTCTGACTGTATTATTTTGTTTATTTCATCACAGTCTCTCGCAGTTTACCTTTGTATAACTATAACCACCGATTTCCCTTTGCAGTCCATTGCTACGACCGAATCTTTAAATAAGCTCACTCCACAGTTTCTTAGTGCTATCAGTATGACTAATGAATAAGCGCATCAACTAACTATTTCGATATTGGAATGATCATTCAGGAGGAAACCATGATTTTATGATAAGTAGATCGAGTTCGAGGTTTAGTAAAACTTCCACGATCCATCTAAGAATTCCAGTTACTTTGAGCTCTGGCCTTTGAGAGCTCTCTTAATTGATCTACTCTATTTCATCAAATTGGTGCCTGGTAAAATTGTGCAGCAACAAACAAGCTGCATTCCTGGATTATCTGCATTATGTATTTGCAAAATATCGGCAATCTGATTTGGGTGACATCCTCATTCCCAACTTGCATATAGGTATTAGCTCTTTGATTTGCAATTGGACCTCCTCACAGCTTTTCATCGTGCAGTCCAAGCTCGTCATCGCTAAAATATTCTAAGTTAGTCCGAGTTGCTTCACCATCTTCAGTCGAGCTATTTTTGTAGTGAATTCAACTGGTTCTAGAAAACCCAGAAATTTAAATGAAGAAGGTGATAGTAATTTTCATTTTAATGCTGAAAAATCAATTGTTACAAAGTAACTAACACTAGCTCTACAACTAAACGGGGATAGCTGTCAATAGAGTAAGTTATAGAAGACTCACTGTCTGACTCTAATGTGTGATTTCTTCTAGTGACTTAGTTACACTTTTATTAGTAATGTTTGATATATTGCAACCACTAGAAAATGTAATAAAAGATGTGCGGATAATCTGAATATGAGCCACAGATTGAATCCTCCTTGATGCCGTTCGTCAACAAATTTCAGCTAGACTTCACATATTTTCATCATCCTTCTGTGCATCTTCATTAACCAATCCTTCATTCCTAACAAAATTTCTTGATTGTATAGATGGATGATTTTCTCTTCTGATGGAAAATTTTGGTTGTCTAGTGTTAAACAATGTGTTAATGTCTTGAATTTTTAATTTCTAATATGCGGAATTGTAGATGATTGAAAATCTTATTAACTTTTAATACTTTCTGCTGCTTATCTGTTGAAACTTCAGCTGCTTGATACCAGGCACTAGATCAAGGTTCATTGCATTATTTCGGACTTCATTTATTTATAATGTGTTTTTGAAGATATTATGATGCCTTAACAGCTTTTCACCTCCCATGAAAATGATAAAGCTACACAAAATCAGGAGTTGAATCCCATCTGCTGTTTGCTGCAGATATAATTATTCAAGATATTCTGTTTGTCTAATATATTAGGATATGTTTGTATCTTCTGCTGAAGCATCCTGCTTGTTACTCGTGTGATTGTCTACTTATAACTTTTTCTTTTGGCCTTTTACTTGCTTAGGTTGGAGGAAGGCAATACATCGTATTCCCTGGACGTTATATCTACACACAGAGGCTTAAAGGTGCAAGTGTAAACGACAAGGTAAGTAAAGATATTATGAGAATCCTACCATGGTCTATGAGTATTTTACTTTTCTAGTTTCCATTATATCGTATTGATTGTTCTCCTGAATATCGCCTTCATATATTGGTGTGAACTCACTTGCCTCAAGGATCTTATTTCTATTTTTCCACCACTCTTTTGTCATTGTACTTGTACGAAGTCCTTACATTTTTATGGCATGGAAATGATTCGTCCAATTCATCTTGATCATGTGATGGCATGGAAATGTGAGTTAAGCATAGATAATGTGCTGCTGGAGCCTAAAAAATTGAGATTTTCAACTACTACTTTTACTGGTTTTGTTTGCTACATTATGCAAATGTTGAATTGTTTAGTGGATATCAACTCATATGTAGATATCACTTTCATACATAATTTCTTTCTTTTTCTTCTTCTGCCTTTGTATGTATAATGAATACTTCCGTATCCATAATGACACATAATACATTACAACTCGACCTGTCCAGGTAACCCTAAATAAGGTGTTGCTCGTGGGAACTAAAACAAGCGCATATATTGGAAAACCGATAGTGCCTAATGCCACAGTCGAGGCAGTTGTTGAAGAGCAAGTATGATCAGAATCCAGGATGCTTTCTTGTATACATACTCATGTAAATCTAGTGCATCAACTCAATCATTCTATTCTATGCAGACGCTGGATAAGAAAGTGATCGTATTCAAATACAAGAAGAAGAAAAACTACAGAAGAAACATTGGTCACAGACAGGTTAGCACATCATTTTGTTACTTGAAATCCCACTAAGTTGCATTCTTTCACTTTTTTCGCCAACTGCTTTATATCTTTGCTTGTACAGCCTATTACAAGGATAAGGATAACAAGCATCACGGGATACCAAGACTCTCCTGTGACTACCCTCGATTAGATTGTACCAACACTAGATTGGAGAACTGTCTGGTCTTGCCTCTTGTTAGATTTCATTAATTTTTTGAGAAGATGATGTCTACTGTCAATGCATCTTGATTTTGATGGAAACTGCTACTTTGAAGTTGGAGTGTGAAGGTCCATCTAGGGCATTATGTAGCCCACATCATTTCGATTCTCAAATCTTATTTTGACAATATTTTTAGTGTTAATTGTTGTGCAGTTGCTTCCAGATTATGCCTCTCTTTTGAATGCATCATGTATGTCGAGTCTTGTTTTCTGGCAAGAGTCGGGATGTGTTGTAGTTCAGATCTAGACTTAGGTTAGAATTGCGAGTTAGGGTAGCGACATCGGATAAGTTATGTTGAGGACATACTGAAGATACCGGATTTCCGAGGATCTAATAGGATGTCTTCCAAAAATTCATATCCATGCTTCCAGGACCTCTTGACTGCAAATCTTATAATTGTAGATGAGGGCTTGTAATTTTTGTCACTCCATCAGTAGATCCAAACCTCTGATCCTCTAACCAATTAACTTATTCGAAGTTTGAATTTTGCGTGAGCAATAATAACTTAATCTCATACTCTGAATCTAGGAAGGATAAAATAGTGCTGATAAAGCATAGAGAGAATTTTCGAAATCTCACTAGGGGGGAATATTTTTGCTTCATGAAGTTGATGGTTTTGACATTTAATTTTTATTTTGGGTAGTAGCTAATTGAAATGAAACATGCATAAAAAATTATGATGGTTTTATTCAAAATAGGACAGTGAAATTAATTAATTATAACATGGAGTACCACTTTATCTAGTTAACATTTATGTTTGTACACGTTTTATCAAACTTAACATTTATGCTTGTACACGTTTTATCAAACTAGCAATGCTATATAATAGGATCACTAGGTCATTATTAAAGATATTTTCATCAACAAAATAGAAGTGCTTATGGTTGTGGAAGAAACTCTTCAGCAAAACAATTTATTTTTTATAAAATTAATATTCTAAATTATATAATAGGAATTATAGAGCTCATGAATCATGTATCATGATTGAGACTTACTTCCACAACACAGTGGTGTGTGACTAAGACCTCAACATAATGGTGTGTGACAAAGACCTGAAAATCTAATCTTTTCCTTTTACAATATTTAAAGCGTTTCCTTTATCTTTAATATTGATACGGTGGATTTTGATTTTAAAAAGTAGTATCTTTTCAATGATTTGACTTTTATATAGGAATGTCAGTGAAGTCTGAAATTCATCAATTAACCTAAATTTCCTACAATCAAAATTTAGAAAGTTAAAATTGAGAATTTCTAATCCAACAAAATCATTATCGAAATAGCTTGATTCGAAATAGAAACCAGAACCATGAACACAATCTTCACAATAGTACCGAGCAACTTTTGTTATGATTGCAAAACAAGTGATTTTTTTATCCGTCAAAGAATACTACTACTACTACTACTTAGTTTAAGTCTTGATAATTTGTACATGTCATATTCAAATGCACCAAAATACACCTAAAATTCATGTAAACACTGGTGGAACTACATGTATTGGGGGAGGGGCCTAATGAATTGATTTTTTTAACTTTTTTTTATTATAAACTTCTAAAATTTATTCATATTTTATACATACAATTATATAAAAGCCCCTATTAATAATCAAAATTGTCTAAAAATTTATTGAAGTAAAATTTTGAAAATTTAGCCCCTACTTATTAATTTGCAATTATTCAAACTTAGTAAATACTCCATCAATTATGATTTATTAATTTTTTTAATATGATATTTTTAGTTAGAGGAAGGAGAATTGGATTCGAAGCATTGACTGCAGTCGTTACATAGTCGAACCTTAGTACATGAATGTTGGTGAAAGAACATCCACCTTCAATATAATATGGTAGTTGCAATAAAAACTTAGTAATATACCAATTAATTATAAGTAGATTATATTCGGTCACACATTCCCCACTACTAAATGATTCGAAATAAAGTGTTTGTAATTGAGAGGGATAGTACTAGGTAGTACTATAAGACACAAGGAAGAAAGGTATGAATGGCAATGGCGATTCCAGCAGTAGAGGTTCGATACAAGGAGTTGAGGGTGGAGGCAGAGTGTGAAGTTGTGAAGGGGAAGCCTCTCCCAACTCTTTGGAATTCACTCAAATTGGTATGTACTGTGCATAATCTATCTTCACTCTGTCTTCTTAATTGTTACTCATATACTATTAATATTTAGAAATAACATTAATTATAATTCTTTGCAGGGTGCAACGAGGCTTCTTGGTTTAAACTCAAGAAAGACACACATAAATATTCTTGACGATGTAAGTGGCATCATCAAGCCTGGAAGGTACAAACATTATACGAGAGTGTTATCAATTTAGGATCGAAATATAAGTAATTTATCAAATTGATAATGAGAAAGGTAAGTATTATAGTAACTTAAAATGTTCGTATTCTAATAATATCTTTGAAATCACCACATGAATGATCTCTTGGAATTTAGCCGAACTGAATTTTCGATTGATAATTTCAATCATCGAAGTTCTAAAGCGATATATATTTTCTTACCCCAAAACCAAATTTCAATATCATAACAGCATTGACTAGAGCTGGTATTCGGTCAGTTGGTTCCTAACCAAACCGACAAGTCGGTTAACCGACCATATTTCAGTTCCAAATAAAAAATCGAAACCGGCACCGACAAAAAATCAGTTATTTCGGTTAGAACCGAACGGTTAACCAATAACCAATGGAACCGAGTGGAACCAAAATTCCTTAAAAAATTTCACTATCCAATGAACTCATTTTACTTCCTTTTATAATGGCCTAATCTCTCCTTTCTTTGTTATACTGACGATGTGGGACAATGGTAAGTTTATGCTTACATTTATGTACTACTGCTACAAATAAACTAATAAAGTTTTTATACGAACAAATAGAAAAGTGGCATTATACTTTTATGAGTACTATAGAATTAAAGAAAAACAACAATTATTTGTTTACCTTTTAGCAGCAATATTTGTGGCAGTGCACTAAATTTAAAGGCCATCACAACAAAACAAAATACAAAATTTATTTATTATGTGTTCATCGTTATTGGGTGTATGTAAACCTTACTCATAGTTGTAAAAATCTTGGTTAAATTATTTTTTATATATAGTTATTTAATAGCTAATCTATATAGGAACTTCTAAAAATATTTAATAGTTGTAATATATATTAATCTCAACTAAATTTGTATAGTTGACAAAGAACTCTATTAAGATTTATTTAATCTCGGTTTTATATCTACTGTACTAATATTTATAGAATCTAGGATTTCATGGAAATATTATTCTAAGAAAATAGAAAAGGAAATTTAAAAATGAAAAAGAAATTAACAAGCAAGGCTGAAACTATTTGCCAACATCTCATAAAATAAAATAAAAATTAATTTATAAACTATATAAAACAATTGTATTAATCTATTTGTATTATTTAAATTGAAATTTAAATTATGCCTCACTTTCAAGTTCACCTTCATTAAAAACATAATTTAAGAAAATTGCACGAACCCACAAAATCACTTATGTATCTTAAGATTATCCCAATTCCCACATCGACTTTTACAACATAACAAGAATGCAAAACATTGTTATAAAAGATAAGTCTCTTCCTTAGTGAAATTAATCATGGCCTTTGGGCTTTAAAAATACATGTGGCTCGTGGCCCATATAAATATGAGTCTGAATTAGGGATATTAACTGGGCTAACCCGTTTGGGTTCGGGCCAATCCACTCGGGTTGCCGGGTTATTTGGGTGCGGGCTATTCGTATCAAAATTTTCTTCTATAAATGATTTTAAAATTTTAGATACTTTTTTTCTTTTTAAGTAGAATCATATAAAATCTTCATATTTTCATACTAGTATTCTACTGACATTGTTAGTAACTAATTCTTTGTGAAAATTAAAAATCATATCTTACATGAATCATTATTAAAATTATAAATATATTAAGATTTTGATGAGTTATTTCTTAATTTTGTCTTGATTGGCTTTGGTGGTGGTAAGACACTAGTGGCAGATGATGAGACGGTGGACTAATGAGTTGAGATGGAACTTTAAAGCTGATATTGTGGGATCGAGTGGAAAAGTATAATGATTATGTAGAAAGATTGAAGATTAAAAAATATAAAAAAACCCTAAAACTTAATAATTTTTAATAAAAAGTTGCAACCCATCGGGCCGACCCGCAACCCGTTCGGGCCAACCCGTTTAACCCGTCAACCCATTTGGGCCAACCCGTTTAGCCCGTTTTGTATTTGAGTAATAAAATTACAACCCTAACCCGCTCATTTTACCGGGTTGTTCGGGCCGGCCCACGGGTTTCGGGTTGAATTGACATCCCTAGTCTGAATATATGTGGCTCGTGGCCTTTGGGCTTAATTAGTCGGTTTTCGGTTCGGTAACCGATAACCGATGTCAAAGCAGGTCTCCTAACCCGACCTGAACCGTGACCGACATTTTCGGTTCTCGGTTAACCGAGAACCGACAAACCGAATACCCAGCCCTACAGCATTCCATTTCCTATCCTACGTGAAGTTAATTCACTTTCATCAACTTCCATGCTTAATTCACAAAACATTCCTTTTCTCCATCATTGCCATTTTGTCTACCACGCAATTATGTCAAAAATATAGAAAATCCCTTACCAGTTTCGACATCAACATATGTACACAGCAAGTGTGTGTAATCTCAATAGATTACTTGGAATCATTCTTCACTTCAATTCAGTCATTTATCCATTGCAGAATGACTTTACTACTTGGTCCTCCAGGCTGTGGGAAGACTACATTATTTAAGGCTCTTTCATCAAATCTCAGGAGATCGCTCAAGGTGGCTTTATTTCTCCTCTTATTTCAAATTTATTTATTTCTAGTTCTGCATGTAAAAGGAAAGGGATGGTTATTAATTCATGTGTGAGTATTTTACTTGCGTTTCAAAGTAGTGTTGACACAAAATGCTATTGTTCCCAAATACTACTACATGATAAATTTGTTTCAAGTGGAGCTAGTATCATCATTTTGTATTATCCATTTGATGTTAACTTAAATGATTCATACCTGAAGTTAGCCTGTAACAGATGACAGGGGAGATTTCGTACAATGGATATAATCTCCAAGACTTTGTAGTACAAAAAGTTTCTTCATATGTAGGCCAATATGATCAGCATATCCCCGAAATTACTGTTAGAGAAACACTCGATTTTTCAGGTCGTTGTCAGGGAATTGGAAATAGAGCAGGTTAGTCACTTTATGTGTGGAAAAAAAACTTTAAACTTTGTTGTGTTTTTGAGTATTCCAAAGTGATCTTCAGTGCTCTTGTTCGTTTAGAAATTTTGATGAAGCTCGCCAAAAGGGAGAAAGAGGAAAATATTGTTCCAGACCCTAACGTTGATACTTTCCCGAAGGTATGATAATATTCTTTGCAATTTGAAATTCCATTAAGATATACTCCCTCTGAAATGCCGTATTACGAAATTCAGAACCTGTAACAAGCACACTAGATTCCATTAAACTAAATCTCATGTATGGTAAATAATGAATGTGTAGGGAATTTCTGTGGAAGGAGAGAAGACAAGTCTTCAAACTGACTACATTCTGAAAGTAATTTTCATGTTAGCTCAAGTATGGATATCTCACTACAATACTTTAAGTCTATAGTTTGTATATTCTCCAGATTCTTGGGCTTGACATCTGTGCTGACACGCTCGTTGGAGACGCCATGAGAAGAGGCATCTCAGGTGGTCAGAAGAAAAGACTCACACTAGGTAGCTTAATATGCAGATATTTATTTGACATCATGCTAATATACTCCCAAATCAAAGGTTTTTCATCTTTAAATGGTTTACAGATAAGTGTAGGTGATTCAAGATGGTATTATGCAGGTGAGATGCTTGTTGGACCAACAAATGTTTTCTTTATGGATGAAATATCAAATGGTTTAGACAGCTCAACGGCATACCAGATCGTTTCTTTCCTTCAACAACTATGTCATGCCACTGATGCTACCATAATTGTTTCACTTCTCCAGCCAGCTCCAGAAATCTATGATCTATTTGATGACATCATCTTCATGGCTGAAGGAAAGATTGTCTATCATGGACCACGAGATGAAGTTCTTGAGTTTTTCGACACTTGTGGGTTCAAGTGTCCTGGAAGGAAAGAAGTCGCCTGTTTTCTTCAGGAGGCAAGTGTGCCCCATATCTGTTTCTTATCTTTGAAAGTGATAATATTAAAATATTTTGACTTGATTCCAGGTTATTGCTCCGAAAGATCAAGAGCAGTATTGGTACAAATCTTGGGAAAAATACAACTATGTTTCAGTTCATATGTTCTCAAGGAAATTTAAGGAGTCTCGCCGCGGATGTAAGCTTACTGAGGAGCTATCTGCACCTTCCGATAAGTCCAAGAGTCAAAACGAATCCTTCAATTTTAATGCGTATTCACTTAAAAAATGGGATCTTTTTAGCACCTGCATGTCAAGAGAACTTCTTCTGATGAAAAGGAATTCCTTCGTTTACGTATTCAAATCTGTCCAGGTATGCACAAAAGCATATCATGGTTGGTATACGTTTATATGTGCTTTTAACTTATATAGAAACATTGCTTGATTTCAGCTGGTCATACTGGCATCTATTACAATGACAGTATTTTTGAGGACACAGATGAGTATCGATCTTCTCCATGCGAATAGTTACTTGGGAGCTCTGTTTTACTCTTTGATTATTCTAGTTGTCGATGGTATACCTGAGCTCTCCATGACTATTGGAAGGCTTGGAGTTTTCTACAAACAGAGAGACTTGCATTTCTACCCTGCATGGGCATATGCAGTTCCAGCTACCATTCTCAAGATTCCACTCTCGTTATTAGAATCTTTGCTTTGGACATGCTTTACTTACTACACGATTGGCTATAGCCCGGAGGTTGGCAGGTGAATGATACTACATATTCATACATTCATCTCATAAATCATCATCAACTACAATGTTGGAATAGCTATGTGTTCTCGACTATTATTGTATTTTGTTGATGTGTTATAGGTTCTTCCGCCAAATGATGATGTTCTTTGCTGTTCACTTTTCCTCTATATCATTGTTCCGTTTTGTGGCAGCAGTCTGCCAGACCGTGGTTGTATCTGCAGCAGCTAGTAGTATAGTAATATTGTTTATGTTTCTTCTAAGTGGCTTCATGATCCCAAAGTGTAAGTACTGATTCTATTTCTTTTGTAATTTTTTCTTGAAAAAAAGGATGCATGTATTTTATTATGATTTTGTCTTGTAGCTTCCATGCCAATTTGGTTGAAGTGGGCATTTTGGATTTCCCCATTATCATATGGGGAGATAGGCCTTTCTTTAAATGAATTTCTAGCTCCGAGATGGCAGAAGGTGAACATTCATCTCTATCAGAATATTGTTAATGATTTTTTTTGCTAGTAGTAGTACAATAGAGTAGTTCTTGGACTATATGAGGAAAAAATGGAGTAATTGAGCTAATATTGTGAAATTGTGGCTGATATTGTTTTCGTCTACTACATGATTGCAAACAGCAACTATCTGGTAATTCCACAATCGGACGTCAAACACTGGAAAATCATGGCTTAAATCACGACGGACATTTCTTTTGGATATCTCTTGGTGTCATGTTTGGCTTTGTGCTCCTTTTCAATATTGGGTTCACACTGGCCTCGAGTGTCTTGAAACGTAAGAAAGAAATGATTTTATTGTAGTCTGCATCAAATTCCAAAATGGCTTACTAATCAAATTATACACATCTTGAACTGCATCAGCTCCTGGTTCTCGTGCTATTATTTCAATCAAGAAACTCTCTGCACTACGTGAAAAAGAAGTGGTCTGTAACGTCCATTCACAGAAACAAACTGGAATTTCTTCTGCAAGCTCTAGTGCTGAATCTCATAGAGGTCACAAATTCCCTTTAATTCCTTTCTTGTTCACGTGTGAATGATGATTGAGATGTTAACCTATGTGACATTCTTTGTCCTTTTTTCCCTTTTCCATTTATTGAGGATCCATTCATCATCGTATCACAGGTAGAGCTGTTTTACCGTTTGAACCACTAAGTATAGTGTTCCAAGATGTGCAATACTATGTAGAACCTCCTAAGGTAAGAGCAACAGTCCATGTAAAGTATATAAGCTAGTTAGAACTTAGATGGTTTATTCCATGAATGTTTTTATCAGACAATGAAGAAGCACGGAGTCTCTCAGAAAAGACTTCAACTTCTTCACAATATTACTGGTGCATTTAGACCTGGTGTTCTAACGGCACTCATGGGTGTCAGTGGAGCTGGAAAAACTACACTTCTTGACGTTCTTGCTGGTAGAAAAACATGTGGAACTACAGAAGGAGTGATAAAAATCGGAGGCTATCCAAAAGTTCAAAGCACATATTCTAGAATTTCAGCATATTGTGAACAAACTGATATACATTCTCCTCAAATCACCGTGGAAGAATCAGTCATTTTCTCTGCGTGGCTACGTCTTGATTCCCAAATTGACCCAAAGACAAAATCAGTATGAGCCACACTCTCATAAATCTTTCTATTAAGGTTACATTGGGTTGAGTTTTTTTTTTTCTTTTTTTTTTTCACACAGGAGTTTGTAAAAGAAGTTCTGGAAACCATTGAGCTCGATGGAATCAAAGATGCACTGGTGGGCGTTGCAGGTGTTGATGGTCTTTCAACTGAGCAACGCAAACGGTTGACAATAGCTGTGGAACTTGTTGCTAACCCTTCAATCATCTTTATGGATGAACCTACAACTGGTCTGGATGCCAGAGCAGCGGCAATTGTCATGCGTGCAGTCAAGAACGTAGCTGATACCGGGAGAACAATTGTTTGCACCATTCATCAACCAAGCATAGATATATTTGAAGCATTTGACGAGGTATCAATTGCAATATATAATTTGTTGTATGTTTCCCATCACAAGGAAATGACATCTAACTTGATGCTACATAATGTGATTTTTGGATATACTTTATAACTTCAGTTGTTACTTCTCAAAGCTGGAGGGTGCATGATCTATTCTGGACCCATGGGACATTGCTCCTCTAAAGTGATTGAATATTTTGAGGTATATATCTTCTGATGTGTGCAATATCTCTTTCTCTCTATCAATATATTTCTCTTAACTTTTGAATAGGGTATTTCTGGAGTGCCTAAAATTAAAGATGGATGCAATCCTGCTACGTGGATACTAGAGGTGACTTCTGCTTCGTCAGAAGCTGAACTTGGCATAGACTTTGGTCAAATTTATGTCGGTTCTACTTTGCACGAGTGAGTCCTATATAGCCCTTGACATTTTCATCTTTGAGCTCTTCTTCACTAAGATTCCATCTGCAGCATTTGACATCATAATTTTCTTATAACTTGATATGTTGTCTCACTCTTACCGGTGACCTTTGCGTTGTTTTATCATCTGTTTCTAAGTTTCTTCAAATTAGTCTACTTTTTGGCTCAATAACCGGATGTCAAAATGTAATTGTGACGTGCAGCTTGTAATTCAACCCTAACATATTATGTTGCATGGTTTATAGGGATAACAAAGAGCTTGTGAAGAGACTTGGTATGCCAGCTTCCGGCTCAAAAGATTTACACTTCCCTACGCGATATGCTCAAAATGGCTGGGGACAATTCACAACCTGCCTCTGGAAGCAGCACTGGTCTTACTGGAGAAGTCCATCGTACAACTTGCACCGAACAACATATATGCTTAATGCATCTTTTCTGTTTGGATTCCTGTTCTGGGGTCAAGGCAAGAAATTGTAAGTATATGAATTACACCCATGCTTGAATCGTATCAACCATCAAGTATGCGCATATTTTTAACTAGTGCCTCTTTTAGTTCTAATATGTTGCTATTTTAATTAACAGACATGATCAGCAGAGTCTACTGACTCTACTTGGTTCAACATATTGCTCTATAATCTTTTGTGGGATACAAAATTGTCAGTCGGTATTGCCATACATTAACAGAGAACGAACTGTGTTCTACAGAGAGGTTTTCGCTGGTATGTATGCTTCGTGGGCATATTCAGCTGCTCAGGTAAAGGAATTCAAACGCAACTTAATAGAACTATGTTAACTATTTTCTGTATGAGTTGAGAGAAGTGGCTGACTCGATATTGTAGGTCATCGTAGAGATCCCATACGTCTTCGTTCAAGTACTTGTATTCACAGTGATCACATATCCTATGATTGGATACCAGTTTTCAGCATACAAGGTCTTTGTATATTTCTACTGCATGTTTTGTACTCTACTCTCCTACACATATCTTGGGATGCTGTTGATTGCAATCACTCCGAGCTTTCCGGTGGCAGCCACTCTACAGTCAGCCTTCTACACGACGTTCAACTTGTTTGCTGGCTTCTTTATTCCTCGCCCGGTAAGTATCTCACGATTTTATTTTATTTTTTTCAAACTTGAAATACGCTAATGGAATTGTGTTGTTGATTTGGCAGCAAATTCCCAAGTGGTGGATATGGTTATACTATGTGGTTCCGACATCATGGTCGTTGAAGGGAGTTGTTACGTCTCAATACGGAGACGTGGAGAAGGAGATTGCAGTATTCGGAGAGAGGAAGACGGTGGCCGGATTTCTCACTCAATATTTTGGATTTCAGCATAACATGCTACCCTTGGTTATTCCAGTCTTGACTTGTTATCCTATTCTCTTTGCTTTTCTCTTTGCTTATTGCATTAGGAAGTTTAACTACCAAAGAAGGTGAAGTGATCATCTTTGTCTTGTTTTATTTGAAATGGACAGACTATTTATAACAAGTACTACTGGTTTGAGAAAAAAATGAGTTTTAACTTTTAATGCATAATTTGAAAAGAATGAGAAGGATAGAAACAAGTTACAACCATCTTACATTTTACAAATGACAAAATTATAATGATGGATACCGTCTAGTTTAATTAAAAACCTCTTATTGATAGGTATTTAAATATTCAATCTAATTTAATTACTATGCGAAATATATAGAAATATTCATAATTCAAAACCACTACTTAAACAATTAAAAATTTAACCACTCATCTACTTTAAATAAAATTCTCTTAGTGAAAGGTATATAATCTAATTTAATTATTACGCGAATCATATAGCAATATTCATAATTAGCCAATATATCTTATAACCTCCAAACCCACTTGAAAACATAAAAAAACTGTATAAAGTAATGATTTATTAATATAAATTAAATGTAATTACTCTTTAGTTTGTTAACATTAGGTAAAGATTTATGATTAAAAAGCGGTGAATGAAAATTTAGTTAGATTCAATCAACCAAGATTTAATACCAAAGCAAAGATTAAATTTTGATTTTGGGTTTCGCCGGCCGCTCTCCTACTTTACTCGTCACCACACACACACACACCAAAGCTCAAAGAGTGTGAAGATGGTGAGCAAAACCGAGGAAGAACAACTGATTAGATTGGAAAACCAAGTGGAGAACGGCGGTGGCGGCGCGTGGGAGTACCTCTGCCTCGTCAGGAAGCTCAAGCTCCGCCGCTCCGACAGAGTCTTCAAGTACGGCTCCGCCATTCTCAGCGACCCTAAGAAGCGATCTGCACTTGGCCCAGAAGGTCATCTTCTCTCACTCATTAAAGATCGAGTTTTTTTGTGTTTAGATTGAACGTGCGTGTATTGGATCTTTGATTTTGATTGTGAATTTGTGATCGTGTCTGTACTTCTTTTTGTCCCTTTTAGCTGTAAGTGGGCCAAAATTGGGTTATACTGTTATTAATCAATTGAGAAAAATTGGTGGATTTGTTTCTGAAACTACGATTTTTGAAGAGATTCTATTTTTTTTTTTTGGGGGGGGGGGGGGGGTGTTTGTGCTTAATTAAGTTGGATATTGAGAGTTTACCTCCTGCTTGCACTTGTTTTGTGGGAGTGAAGTGATATTTCTTGCGCTATCTGTTAATTCATCACTGTATCTTTTCTTTCGGGCATTGTTTTGCACACAGAAAAACATGGGTGCCAAAGGATTTCAGTTCGATTTGAAATGCTTAGTTTTCATTTGTGGTGGGGAAGATGAGCACTTAGTTGAATGTTAAGAGCTGACGATGTCGGATGTCACAAATTTTAATTTTCATCAATGTGTGTTGCTTAATAGATTTGTGGCCGAGCTGTTAATTTTAAGCAATCACATTATTAAGCACCTTTCCCGCCATTGTGTCACTGTTCGCTATGTTTGTAAGTATACAATTCGGTAACTTTTTTGTACCTGGATAGTCCTTGGTGGTCTTTTCATGCTTCCTGAGTGGTGTAGAGAATTAATCAGTTGCAAACCTTGGAACGGGCTAGTGACATGTGCAGCCAGTTAATTATTGTGCAAATCTTGGCTTCATTTAGGATATTATGTGTTTCGTTATGATCTTAAATAGCATATCTTATGTGTTCAATAATGCCTATGAATATTGCTTGGTTTAAGATACAGGTTAACCCTTTGCTTTATTTATTTTTCAATGTTAGATTGACAATTTCCTCCCTTCTTATTAATTTAGAATGGACATTATATGAGCAAGTTGCTATTGCTGCAATGGACTGCCAGCGTCTTGATGTGGCAAAGGTATATGTTTAATCTGATGTGAAAAATTATATAATGGTAGCTAGCAGAGCATGCAATACCTTAGTTTGGGCTTCAAACATAACCTGTCCTTCCATATCCAGAACTGTGAATTTTGTTTTTTTAAGTATTTCTGTTTGATAATCTTACAGTTCTTGATGCATCCTTCATACTATTTGAACGGGTCTTTTTTGTAGGAATATATCAAGATCTTGCAGGGGAAGTTTCGTGAGAGTAAACGAGTTGGTGAGTTTATCTAATAGATAGTAGTATATTCTTTTTGGTGATTTAAAAGATAATATATTCTGTAATTATGAAAACTCCACCATCTTTTCTAAACTTAAGGTCTGCAGCTAAAGTTACTGTTATGTTGATTTATTGCTCTATTGGCTTCCAAATTAAATTGTGGAATCTGTATATTTATCTTCGTGGGGTGCGTTATATTGCTAACTATTTAACTCTGCTAACTCATCAATGCAGTGTATTAAAAATGTCAATACGGTGACATTAAAATGTCAACACATAATATCAACACATTATATTGAAGTTCAACAAAATCATGTGTTGACATTTTAATGTCATTGTGTTGACATTTTTAATACACTGTGTTGATGAGTTAGCAAGTTAGCAACTTAAGAAAGTTAGCAATTGATCACACCCCTTATCTTCGTATATACTTTCTTTGTCCACTTATGATTCCGACATTAGTTTTCTGAACACACACCAGTTTGGAAACAAACAGGTAAATGGTTTTTGTTTTAGCTGTTTGATGAGGGTAAGTATACTTGCAACAGTGTTCAGTGTACAAACTAGGTCTTGCACAGTTGCACTGTGAAAAACCTCATCTTGGAGTAGAAGCATAGTCATATCTAAAGTATTTAGTTGGTGATATTGTTGTGACTCCGTATCTTAGTGAATGGTGGTGCTGCGAGAATTAAAAAAAAAAAGCCATAACCAGGGATATACTTCTATCATAAGTAGGTCTGTAGGTGCTAGAAAATATGAGTAACAATGAAGGGAGCTTCTGTGATCTGGTAGTCTGGTACAAGATATGTGAGAGCTCAGTAATAAAAATAGGGCAAAGAAAATATTCAACCCTGAAAGTGTGAATAAGTAGGTCTGTAGGTGCTAGAAAATAGAGATAAAATCTTTCTAGTTTGAATCTTTAGCTGCTGAAATTTGTCAATGTTTCACTTTTCCCTTTGTCTATTTTAATAGTGAATCTGTTTTGTAGAAAATATCCAAGCTCAAACACTTTTGGTATTATTTCACTAGCAAGCCAAATGATTACACGCCCTTCATTTTTTATTAGAAACTTTTTAACTTATGGGTGTCTATCACACATGTTTTTCAATGTCGAGTATGAGTTTAATTTTTCTATTGTTGAACTGTAAACCTTCTCTTTCAGAAGCTCTTTGAAATAACTGTGTGTTTTTTGTCAACATGTTGAATGTTTATTGGTAGTTACGTCCTGGTTTCCTCCAGTCTATCTCTGAATTTTAAACAGAGTAAATTTATTGTAGCCCAGTCACATATATTAGGATGTGCGTGGTTTTCTAAAAAATATCTTGGTGGTGCTTATATTCCTCAAGTTCTTTGCATCCTGCATATCTAATACCATTTGCATCTGCAGGAAGGCTGGAAGCAATATTGCTTGAAGCCAAAGGTCTATGGGCAGAAGCTGAAAAGGCCTATTCCAGCCTTTTAGAAGAGAATCAATTTGATCAGGTGCACGGAGAAATTGATTTTCCACTTATTGCTTAACTTCCATGATCTATACCAAAACTATAAATGCATTTATATTCATTATAAAATGGAAGAGCTACATGCATATCCAAACATGATCTTGAAATTAAATACTCAGGTGATACACAAAAGAAGGGTAGCAATGGCTAAGGCACAAGGAAATCTTTCAGGAGCAATTGAGTGGTTGAACAAGTATCTTGAAATGTAAGAGAATCAAATTCAACTGTTTCTTGAGTATGAAGAATTTTCTAGTGATTTATTTAATTGACTTTTGCTGGTTATTCAGATTCATGGCAGATCATGATGCATGGAGAGAACTAGCAGAAATATATGTTTCTCTTCAAATGTGGGTATCTCTTTCTCTGTTAGTTTATTTACCTGATTGAGAGTTGATGCAATTGAGCATGGTTGATCTCGTAGATAAGTTGCTAGATAGTATTATATCGATGTTACAATTGATCTTCTTTTTTTAACTCGCTCAATTCTCTGTCAATGATTAGGTATAAGCAAGCTGCCTTCTGTTACGAGGAGCTGCTCTTATCTCACCCAACTATTCCACTATACCACCTTTCCTATGCTGATGTAAGTAGCTTAAAATGAACTCTGTTTTCCAGCTGATCCAAGTGGAAGGCTAAATCTCCGTGTTTCACAGAATTGGTTTCATCTGCTACTAGTTACTCCCTCCGTCCCACAAAGATTGTCCCATTTTTCCATTTTGGTCCGTCCCACAAAGTTTGTCCCCATTTCACTTTTTACCATTTTTGGTAGTGGACCCCATATTCCACTAACTCATTCCTACTCACATTTTATTATAAAACTAATATATAAAAGTAGGACTCACATTTCACTAACTTTTTCAACTCACTTTCCATTACATTTCTTAAAACCCGTGCCCGGTCTTAGTGGGACAATCTTTGTGGGACGGAGGGAGTATCTTTTTCTATGAGGCATACATGTATAGAACTTGTTACTTCATAGTGATTTTCTACCCCAAAATTCTATCTTTATTGTTGTTTACATTTCATAAAAAATATTTGTATCGTAATGCTTTTATTCCAGGCGTTGATGCCCTCGTGAATACCATTTTCTTCTTTTTCTATTTGAAGACATGTAGCTTTATCCAGATATAGTACAAAGGAAATCATGATTCTTGTTTCATTTTTATGCAACTAAAGCACTGTTACAGAATCAGGTAAAATTTCTTCTTATCTGTTTCTGATTCTAGGTGCTCTACACACTTGGAGGAGTTGAAAATCTTCACGCGGCAAAGAAATATTATGCAGCAACTATAGATCTGACTGGTGGCAAGAATAACCGGGCTCTTTTCGGCATATGCCTGGTCTGACTTCTATCACAATTCATCTGGTTTATGGTTTTGAAATGTGTGCTAATAATCATTTTTAATCCTTAAGCTTGTCATTTGACTGAATGTAATGTTCCTTTACCAGTGCGCTTCAGCTCTTGCACAGTTGACTAGAGGTCGTAACAAGGATGATAAAGAGAACTCGGAACTGCAGTCTCTCTCAGCAGAAGCATTGGAGAAAGCCTATAAGCAGCAATCCCCTACCAAAGTTTCAGTCCTGAGTTCTGCCCTGAGAAGCTTGAAAGTCTCGTCATGATCCATAACTCGTGATAGCTCGATGCCTCAATGAAAGGCCATACAGTGCCTCAGGAGCGATATATTGAAAACGTTATTGTTTAGCCTGCTGCTTACGCTTGAGCGACACGATTTTTAAATTTGAGCAAATTTGATTGAATATAATTGTTGACTATACTAGAGGATTATAACCGATTCCATGTAAGATTCAGTCCTGTTAGCTCACTGAACCCTCAATAAGTTAACATGTTTTATTTTATTTTCCCTGCAATTATCATTTGTATTGGAGTTTTGGTAATCGATTTCTACTTTTGGAATAGACGAAGCATTGTCTTTTTTAATATATATAAAAAGTTGAGGTATTGAGTTTTGGATAGTAATTCAGTTTCTTTATAGGGATAATTGCTTTTAAAATCATAAACTTTCTCCATTTTCCGGTTTTTCCCATAACCTTTCATTGTAGCATACAAAATCATAAACTTTGTCAAAGTGCTCCGTTTTCCCATTTCGGATTTTTCGGCTAAAAAACTAGATGATGTGTTGTTTTAATCCTACATGGCAGCTGACTAAACATAAAACATTTTTTTTATTTAAATGCAATTTTAATAAAACTTCCCCCAAATTTTACCCTAATCTTATTCACCAAAATCACAGCACAGCCGACGTCTTCTCTCAATCTCACTCTCAATCTCACTCCACTCCACTCCACTCCACTCCAAATCACTTCAATCGCAAATACTCCGTCGTGGCGACAATGACTTTAGCAGCGACGGCGTGACCGGTGACGGTGTGAACGAAGTTAGAAACGAGAACGGAACCCAGAAACTCACGTTCCAAAATTGAACCCAGAATCTCACATTCAAAACCATAAATGAGAATAATTTTTGCATCTCCAAACAATGGAGCTCAAATTCACGACGGGAGAGTGAGAATCGATAATTGAATCAATTATTACCTCGATATGGATTCCAATCTGAAGGAGTTGATATTGCCTACCAAGTTGAAGCTCGATTTCGCGATGGGAGAGGCTGAAATTGAAATTGAAGGTTTTAATCCCCAATTTGGGTTTAATTTGGGGATTTGATGAAATTGAAGGTTTTCATTTGCAAAACGACGTCGTTTTGCATGTATAAAACGACATAGTTTTATAAATTTTCGGCGTATTCCACGTAAGAACTCAGGCATGCCACGTCCGCGTTATTTCTGCCGGATAAATCATGGGTCGGGTCGAAAGGGAAATTCGCACACTCCGACAAAGTTTATGATTTTGTATGCTACAATGAAAGGTTACGGGAAAAACCGGAAAATGGGGAAAGTTTATGATTTTTAAGGCAGTTAACCCTTCTTTATATATATCCATACTAGAAAAAGATAATCTAGTAAACCTTAAATCCCAGATTTTGTGAGAGATGTGTACCATAATAAAATTTGATACATTACAATTAATTATGATCGGTTAGTGAAAATCTCATCACAACAGCTATGATACTACTAGTCTTTCTTCCGATCAGAACCCAACTTCTATTAGACCTATTCATATTTGTTTTTTTGATGTCTGAAAACTGAAATAGAAAAGAGGGCATAATCATCACACAAAACAGAGTTATTCTTGAGGTACTGTAAAATATATACCGATAGTTACAAGAGTTGCATAATCATTATACAAAACAAACCTTTATTCAGAGATATAGAGGGAAAGAGTGCATGGTTGAAACTCAGTAGATACAAACAATCAAAACACAGTGACAACTGATGGAAATGACTATATTAACTGAAACCCATCTAATTGCTTGATTTGAAAGGGGTTGAATCCACTGCAGTCTGATTCTCTTACGTGTTTTTCCTGTACAACATGCTACATCTATCCTCCGTCTCCCTCTCCAGACGAAATAGATCTCGTCATGATACTATACTTCCTAACAAACAAAGGGTAGTGAACAAAGAATGCTACTACTATATCTTAACAAAGACTTCAATGCTTGAAACTATGAGCTCACCTCTAGAACATTTCCATAGGATGTACGAGAACTCCCTCGTCTGTCCAGTTTACGTCTTTTGCATCTTCTTTCACGATTAGCTCAAGAGGTGCATCAAGCGGCGGGGGGATCTGCGGAAAGAAACCAACACAAGTTGTGTTTAGCTATAACGTTTTGAGTAGACCTCGTGCACTGACATTAGATGAAGGGATGGTCTGGGAGTGGTTACCGTGCAACGGATGAGAGGCCAATTTATTCCTTTGAAGAAAGGGTGTTCCTTGATCTCATTTGCACCGCCATTTGATCCTAGACGACTTGATGGATCTCGATTCAATAATGCATGAACCAATTGCCTTGCTGGAAGAGTAACCTGAAATTGATCAAACGCGGCTATTCTTAGTCTTCCCAATGATTCAGCCTTTGTGGTGATCATGATTTACCTGAATGCTACTTGGGAAGGTGAGATCCTTGTGCAGGACATTTGCGAAGGTTTTCTGCCTGTTCTTCCCCCTAAACGGCGTACGCCCATAGAGCATTTCATACACCAATATACCTGAGTTTTGAGATTCAAAGGTCATGAAACTAGATCTTTAGAGCTAACCAAGATAAAAGAGCCAGGAGAAAAAGAGACTAAGAGAATGTGATAATCATTCATGAAACTTACCAAGAGCCCACCAATCGATGGCACTGCTATGACCTTCACCAGTAATGATTTCCTGTAAGCAAGTCACGAATACAAACTATTATGTATATATCAGGAGCATCAGTTTTAAAATAGGCAATAAAGATCCCCATATTAATAGAAACAAACACAATACAAGTATCAATGATCACTGTCATACCGGTGCAATGTATTCTTCAGTTCCGACAAAAGAATTTGACTGTGTGTTTGGTTCTGCGAAAAAAATAGGAGGTGGTTGACTCCTTTTTCTCCGTTTCTTTAGTAGAGGAGGCTTAATAACCTGAAAGAGTAATATCACTATTAAATGGGATTTATAGAATAGGATTCATAGCCAAGAATTTATTTGTCACTTGAAAACCATTATATCTACTTGTGTTTTGACCATCTAAGAAAATGGTTACAGATTTTGTTTAATGAGAGTGTAGTAAATCGATGTTTATGATTCATCTCCAAAAAAAGGGACATCAAGAGGGCTATATTAATCGATGTGATAAAAGTTCTTGAGAGTGTTCTTGTTAATACAAAATCAAGCATTTCAAAGTAGAAGAAGCTCAAGCATCAGTTCAAGTAAAAAAAAAATATATTTTCTTACTGCAATAAAACCATAATCAGGAAAGCAGGTTTCACATACTTGAGGTCTAGAAGGTGTTTTTAGTGACAGATCAAAGTCAGCTAACACAATATGCCCATCCTTTTGAAGAAGAATATTTTCTGGTTTCAAGTCCCGGTAGATAATTCCTGTAACAAGACAACAAAGAACAGATCAACAAAACACATTGCTAAAATATTCATTAAGGAGAGAATATGCATCTGGATAGACAGCTTCTGATCTAGTGACATAAACTGAAATTTGGAATAAATTTAGATATCTTATACTATGAGATACGATTCAACAAAATCCACTAGGAAATATAGCATAATGCGGCAATGTAGACCCATGAAAATTTACAGCTTTTATGATTTTTAACATGACCACAGGACTTGGAAGTGCAACATATATAAGACGGCAGCTGCATGAAGGTGCATACATCAAGAGTAGGGTTTTCCTAGTAACTTAGACAATGTGAAGTACCTAGACAATGAAGATATTCCAAACCAATGAGGACTTCAGCTGCATAAAACCTACAAAATAATGACATAAGACATTTATTTGAAGTATGTAAAGAGAACAGAACATAATGCATCAATGCTGTTAAATATGAAGCCAAACCAAAATGTTTGTTATGGGTAAATTACACACTGTTGCAGCTCCTCAAATATTACATCAAAGCATTTCCTAAACTTCATTGTGGGCTATATGTCTACACGGTTAGCCAATAAGTATCACAATTGTTATCCATGTAATCACTGCCCCCTCTCATTTTCATGGAGAGAACTGTCATGTTAATAGTGCAACTCTTCATCATAATTTTGCATTCAATGTGGAGATGTGCAATTTAAGCATTGCATTTAACACCAGGACTACTTGAGATTTATGTTCACTGAAACCACTTGCATGCATTTGGTTCTATAAACATAAAAATGCCAGGAGAATAACCTTAATTTTCTATAACTAATCGGGTTTAGCAAAATTACCTGGCTGAATCCTCTCTAAACATCTTCAATGGCTGTTTGTCAAGCAATACAAATAACTCTCCTCCAGGACAAAAATCTGTTATCAAGCAAACATGCGTAGGGGTCTGGACACAAATTAATACATGTCAGAACACAAAAAGTCATCCTGAACTGAAAAAATTGAACCAGTAATCTCCATGAAAAGTCGCATACAACAATATAATTAGACTGGAGAATGAGTGAATCATGTCATGCTTTAGAAAAGTGTTATCACAAGGTTCGTGAATACTAAATGTATGTTCTCTTTTCTAGTACATCCACTGTTCAAAAACTCTTATTAGATAGTATCAGATCTTGGAAACTATATTTTCCATAATGGAAACAAACATTGTCTTCAAGATAAGTCGAGGCTACGTGCCTTTCAGGCAAGTATTCAATTTTGACGTACAAGTATGACAAATGGAAAATGATGAATTAGCTTACTGAGCCTGGACAAGATGAAAAATAAATTAAGTACTTGCGCGTTTCAAGAAAAATTGCAATCAAAAGCACAAACTTAAAGTTCTTTGTGGCATAGATCACTGGGCAACATTTGAATGAAGTTCCGGTGAAATACCAATTTTTTTGCATGATAGCAAGCATGTGATGATGCCAACATTTCTGGATGATTTGCAATCGTCATAAATGAAAGAGCACTGTGCATATGCTGCTTGCACTTGTTAACAGGGAAAGGTATTTCACTTCGCTGGAATTTTAGGCTTAATGTTGCCCAGTGATTCTTATTGCAAAAGCATGTAACTCGTTCCTTTGTTTGTAGTTTTTGAAACAAAATAATGATCTTTTAGTAAGAGGCTGGAATTCAAACTATTATTAGCCTTTTCTTATATCGTATTGTAAGAGCATCTAAAATCTTTCACTGTTCCTGTTGACTGAGTTAAAAATGAGAACCTGAAAAGAGCAGTACAGTGCGGGAAGAAATGGATGATCCAGGAGTGAGATAATTTCTCTTTCAATGCATGCACGGTGAACCTGCAAAATTGTTTTAACTCCTCAATCTAACTTCGAGATATCGAGAGAACTAACATATATTATGAACGTTTAATGTGTACGTTGTGGTCTTATTTCAACTACTTCGATGAACTTTTATCGATTAATAACTTAAAGAAAAAAGATGATTTATTTGTCCTCAAAGAATGGCATGAAAAGGGAAAGATATCTATTGCATGAAAGGCAAAACGATCAATAAGGATTTTGTAGTGTTGTGTGGACTAATTTGATTTAGCACCAAACAATACAATTGAACTCAACAGGTCCATGATCTATGACCTGAAAGATGAGGAGAGGTCCAGCATACCTTGTTACGATTTAGCATCATGGATTTATCCATAGCTTTCATGGCAAACAGTTGACCAGTACCAATCAGTTCCACCAAATGAACACTGCAAGAACACTCATGAGAAGGTACATAATTACCATTTTCCAACAGAAGGACACGGATTAGTGACAGCAGAATCATACAGTGAGCATGAATCAAAGAATGCGATGCCAATTGACAAACAACAAACAAGTTAAAGTACATAATAGTTTATGTATAACTAAGAGATCTGCGCTGGTAGGAGACAAGTATCGAGTGTCAAGTGAAAGATGGTTATATGTAACGATTAGGAAAACGTTTAAATTAACAAGAAAAGAATGGGGAGTATACCTGCCAGTATCTCCACATCCCAGCGGTCGTATGGGCTTGAAATGATTTAATCCAATCGTTTCACCATTTTCAGTAACCTACCAGGAAAGAATGACGTGACATAAGATGCATGACAAAATAGAATAGTGATTTAATGATAACTGCTGGATTACATTATTATTGATAAAAAAACAAATAATGGAGTTTCCCCAGGTCATGGAGATTGTATCTAACGGCATTCAATTTACCATGCTATTCCACTTGTGTATTATAGGAGTACTTAACATTAATACTTCTCTGAGAAATGTTTGGCAGCATCGACTGAGCATTTCGTTTCTCACATTCATTTGACAGGACACTGTGTGATAGTGAAGCTGTCAATAATAAGACCTTGTCTATTATATTTTATTTATATCATTTTATCCTAAACGAGGATTTTGATGTCTATATCTGTTGATTCAGTGAATAATAACAAAAAAAAATAGCAAAAAGCTAGTGGATACTTTCTTTTAGATATTAATACCTCTAGTAGTAACATCTATATTATGGAGTTATGCATTAAAATAGTTCACTTGAAAAGATCTGCTAATAAAGGATACTATAATAGAATATATTCCATATAATACCTTTTTTATTGCTGTCCATGCAACACTATCCCTTCTGTGGGGTTTGGCCTGTACTGGTTGAGAATGTAAAGCCCACAGGTCCTCTGGTGTCTGAGCATGAAACATGTTCTTTGTATCAGAAAAATGAGATTGACACCTCAAAGTATTACAAGAACGGTCACAGATGATCATAACACTTAAAAGCAGTTCCAAATTCTGACCATATCCCACACATCCACAAAGAATCTGATCAAACAAGTTCATGTTCAACATGAAAATATTTGATGCAGATTAGGATAAAGAGGAAGGAATACCTTACCGAGTTGGCATCAGGAAGTTCCCGTACAGCTTCATCGACATTTTCTGCCGTAGCTTTAACCTGGTGAAGAAGCTTTAGCATGTGAGCTTTTAACGGTCGAGTAATCACTCTTCCTTGGATTTGATGATAAACCATTAATTAGATGCCACAGAAAAAACTATCCTAACTTAAAAGAATAAGTAAGAAGACAGTCACAACAGCAATACCAATATAGCACTCTGTTGTTCTGTTCTCTCAGAGAGGCGGTTCCTCAGAGGTTCCATATGATCGCTGCCATCTAGTTGCACACCAATAAAGTATTGTAGTTCACCCTGTTAGATTAAAAAAAATGCAATTGGTTATCAATCAACTGAAATTCCTTTAAAAAAAGTAAAACATAAGAAGCTGCTACCTTCTGATCTTTCATAGGCTGCAAGTGAAACAAGTTCCAGAATTTCTTCCCTAAAATTTGTTTTTCAAAAAAGAAGCATTCAGTTTCGAGAACAAACATTAGATCCTCCCTTTGTTTTGTATGTAAAGGATATCGAAAGCCATAAGTTACCACTCTTTGTGTAATTAATCAACTGGACAGTAATTTCTCTTTGTTCCTTGATGGCATCCCTTATCTTTTGCACAGTAGCCTGGTCAGTTTCTGGTCCCTGAAGAAACCTGGATATGTTACAACCATGTTTAATTCTGCTAGAGCCATTTTTACTTGCTAGAAATATGACAAGTTACAGGAATGGATAGAACAACAAAGAACTTTCTTATAATTCATGTATAAACCACAGTTCCAATGAGGATGATGTGCATTGAGTATGTTCCGAACTATAATGATGCATAAATTAAATTAATACCTGCAATTCCTCCCCAAAATTTCTTCACGGGTGAACTCTGTTAGTTCAAGAAAGCTGTCTGATGCAAATATCTGAAAAAGAAATATCATGAATTACTCGTTAAAGAAAGAGAAAAAATGTAAGTGAATTAATGCAATGCAGAAATAGAGAGAAATGGAAAAGAGAAGTCTGGAGTGGTTCATATGATCCATACAGATGCTATCAATATGCTCAAACAAACTGAACAGAATAAATATGAGGTTTAAGCAACACTTGTAGCGTATGATTTTTCTTACGATAGGATTATCAGGAAGTCTAGGATCTGTTATCACAAAATTCTTCTCAATGCGTTCTAAAGTTGTTGCCAAGTCAAAGCCCTGACGTATATCTCTCTCTCTTTCAGTTCGTCCCCAACTTGGTGTACGTTCAAGATCATTTACCATTAGGATCTCTGGCTCTATATCTGGCTGATTTTCAATCATTCCTGCATTACTTGAAGTCCTCCCTTTGTTACTGCATGTGAACACCAGAGTTTAACGAATTGATTGCAATCTGATCCAGTGAAAGGACCGAAAATCTCCCTCTTAGCAGTATGAAGTGTTAACAAAATCCCATCATTACAAAAGCTCACTCCTAGCTTCCAGTTCTCATTCCACTCTCTTTTTTATAATTAGAAATAATATTAAGTGCATGTACTATTTACTGGCTTTCACCTAGAAAGAAACAAGCTGAAACACAGATATAAACATGCTCACCCCAGCAAGGAAACGCGTGTGGACTTTCTGGACTTGTTTGTGTCCTGATGAGAACCAGAACGAGTCAAGCTGCTCTTTCCACCCAGTTCAGGGGTACGTCTCCCTGGGGTGCTTTTGGTGTCACTTTCAGCTATTACAGGAAGCATGTAATCCAGATTTGACGCTATTTGCGACTTTGGATCCTTCACGGTTTGTACAACTTCTGTGATAGAACCTAAAGCCTCTTCCTTTTGACGAACTGCAGCAATCAATAAAGTGAGGTTCCAGAAGCAAGTTTGTTATGTAAAGAAAGCACAAAATGCAGGATCGGTTACCATCATAACGAATTAATGACTTTGGTAATCCATTTGGACGTAGTGATTTATCATTCACTCCTTCCGTGTACTTGCTGACCTCGACCTGCATTCTGCAAAAGAAATTGTTGTCCTGTTAGCCATAATAAGGACTAACTAGAGGATACAGTTGAAATAACACATAATTAGTCCGTCGTATTCAGAAAATAGAAAATCCCTAATAAATGATTTTTTCTAAGATGGCTCAAAGCAAGATGCCGCCGAAGGGAGGAAAGAGGAGTGCAGTCAGCAGACATTAAAAGAGTCTTAGCTACAGCAGGACAAAAGAACACAATAAACGTCATAACAAATTTCATATTCAATTGAAATAAGTACGCCAGTTTTAATAAATGGTGAAAATAGAAGCCTTCGTGTCTATTTGAAGGTCGGTGAAATGTTTGACAGAAAAGGTAACTATGTCGATTAAAATGCCATCACAATGATTTAACAACTGACCAAAACCATTTTTCTATGACATTATCATGATTTTGAGAGTATCCTATCATCCTATTAGAGAGAAAGGATACTCTCTACATAAGGATTTGATTGTTCAAAGTACAGCCAATGTTTCAGACTATAACAGTTAATAAAGTATACCCTATGAACTTGATGGTTTTTCCTTTATCATTTTTTATTGGAGTGACTGTCAACAGATTCCAGAAGGGAGTGCCATCCTTTTTGTAGTTCAAAAGCCTCCCACAATAGCTCGATCCATTTCTAGTTGCATCCCTTATCTTGGACACCTCATCCTTGTCCGTATCTGGGCCCTGCAGGAAGCGGCTGAAACAAACAACTGTAACCTCCTCTAAACCTTTTCCAAATAAAAATATGTTTTAGATGGCCCTATGTTTTGATATTCAAAAAAGTCATTGTTTCTCCTTTTTTCCCCTAAATTCACATTACACAATTTCTGAACTTGTAGTCTAAGGTAGTAGTGAAACTAATGCAGTGAGCTCTCACCAATTCTTTCCAATAACCTCCTTTGAAGAGTAGCCAGTCATTGTGAAGAATCCACTGCTAGCATACACAATCGGGCAATCCGGCTTTGTTGCATCAGAGACAACAAATGTCTGTTGCAGAGTAGCCAAAGCATCCTTGAGATCCTGAGACACCCTGGGATGTTCAGACCCAAACACAGAGTCCCCGGATGAGCGTGCTGATCCAATAGCTCTGTCGGATGAGTTCCTAACCCTGTCTCCTTCTCCGGAGCCAATAGGGATGGCATGAAAGCTACCTTCACCCACACCTGTCTTAACCATAAGTCCCCACTCGGCAGTTCTTTCAGCTATGATTTTTGCTTCCTTGTCATTCTCGGAATCGCCATGACCAGAATTTGTAGGCGGGGGCTGAAATGCCATCCATTTATCTTGAGTCCGATGCACAGAGGGCTCCCCTACCATTGGAATCACCTGAAAACCACCTCCTTGAGTCCTAGTAACGTCACTAGGGCGCACAGAAGGCTGAAACACATCTACCGATCTCCTCTCCATTGCCAAATATGAAATTATAACCTAACACAGCATATCCTTCTTCTCTACCAATTCCCCCTATATATTGCAGAATCAACGCTAAAACAGTTAGGCAAAGCAGTTGCATTTCATGATAGAGCATAAAATGATTATGATTTGTGTTGTAGGTGATCAAACAAATTCAAAGTTGTTGAGAATTTATTCATACCAGAGTAAAAGCTTAGGGTAGGATTGCGAATTATTCACATCAACACGACAGAAGAAGTGAAGTAGCATATGCAAAGAAGTAGTTGACGAAGGAGAAACATGCGTGGGAAAAGATAAGTGGAAAGATATGGTGCACAGAAATGCAGAAATATTCGTACCATCCCCACTCATTATTCCTTCTCTTCGACTGCGACTTGCTGCCCACTTAACTAGTACATCTATTTTTAATTGCTCAATTTTATTGAGATTTAGATGTTTACGGTTAAGGAGCATCGGCAGCACCGTGGATGCTGTCGTACAACAAAGACACTCCCTTTTTTTTCTTCTTTTTTCCATTTGTAATTCGAATTTTAACAGTAATCATCCCCACTTCATCGTATCCAATTCCTCCAAAAGGTAAATTCTTTCAATTTGCATGCAAGAATCTAGTGGTCGATCACATTTTGGTTTTAATTTCAATTCTTTATGATTTTCTTTATTAGTATTTTATTAGTATTTTGGCTTTATATGCTACGATAAGATTCAATATGGCGTCTGGCATGCCACCTCAATTCCGGGACCAAAAATCGCTAACACAGTTTAACACATTTTTTAATTCAGGATTTAGATGTCAACAAACAGAAAACCAATAAAAAAAATACTCCATCCCCACGTCACAAATTTGTCTCATTTTGTCCGTCTACTAATAAATATCATATTTATTTTTATACTGCTTTTGGTAATGAATTTCATACTCCATTAATTTTATTTCACTCAAATTTTATTATAGTGTAAAATTAGCACTCCCTCCATCTTTAAAAAATAGACCATTTTGTAAACAACACAGATTTTAAGGTGCAATTGGTAAAGTAAGAAATAGATGTGAAAAAATAAGAGAAAGAGAAAAAAAATAGTAAAAGGAGTGTTAGCAGTAGATTGTAGGGTCCATGTTATAAATAATATATATGTTATTATTTATTAAAAAAAATTCATATTTAAATTGATCTAATTTTAGAGGACTGCTAAATATAGTAGAACTAGTCTATTTTTTTAATGACATAGAAATATATAAAAATATGAATCATATTTCACTACTTTATTTTTATTCATTTTTCTATTACAAATCTTAAAATATGTTTCAAATTAAGCTGAGCTGTTATTCATGGACGGAGGAAAGTAATTAATCATATTTGGCATTGTTCGATATCGAATTATTCAGATTCAATCCAGTCTTCCCTAAAGTGGTTTAGGTTAATATTCTAAATTAAGTTACATCATGACCGAGTAACTCTTAGCATTTTTTGTGATAAAAGGGATTATTGGCAATGGTTATCAATCAAATCTAAAGATCGTGTCCATATTATGATATTAATGATTGGGATCCTTCAATCCGGTGATTTTTGTAAACCAATAATAGTAAAACAGAGAAAAAAACCTTCACGTTTTTTATTGATTGATTATAAACTACTATGAAATAATTCCTGATAATAAAACAAGTGAATAAATTGACAGAATACGACCTGAAATATGGTGGCCATTTTTGTAGATAGGATATTAGGATTGTCGTTTTACACTCAGAGAAGCTAAAATCAAACGGGGCCAAAATCTATCCTCAGCTTTCTACCTCCTCATTTAAGGCCTCATATTTATGCTTCATCTCTCTCCATTATTGTGGTAGTTGTTTTTTTCCACTATATTTATGTTTCACCTCACTCCATAATTACCAACATCAAAATCGTAAACAAAAATGCAAGTAGCACTAAATCTATTCATTTTATTCCGGAGCTTATTCTCTCGCCTTTTTTATTGTGGCTGTAATCAATGCCCGCGTAATATATGTAATACCTCAAATGCCCTCCAATTGATAGTAGTAGTTAGGGGTGGCAAAATGGGTAGCGGGTTATGGGTAATTCCCATCTCGTCCCGCTACCCGTCGGGTATTGGGTATCCATTATCCAACGATAACGGGAAACGGGGCGGGATCGAGTAGAGTGTTTTAGAGTTTTGCGGGTAGCGGGTATACCCACTACCCGCGCGGGTGTACCCGTTAGTCCCGATAATACCCGTTAGTATTAGTATTAGTCATATTTCATCTTTTAATACTTCCTCCGTTCCATATTAATTAAGGTGTTTTAAATAGTTAAAGTGGAAAAAAAGGTAAATAGTTAAATTATAATAGCCATATATGCACGCATTTTGAAAAATTAAAAATAAATAATTAGAACAAAGAAAAAATAAAGTACGTAAAAGAGATAATAATGTAGAAAAGATTATATATATTATTATATTTTCAAAATGAGTGAAGAAGATGAAATGTCTCTATTAAGGAGAGTACTTTATATAATCTAAGATTTCTTTTATAATATTTTTATATTCCAACGAACATACAATTGAAAACTCACCGGAACTAGCTATAGAGTGTCCCCTCACTTTTATTCTCAATCTATTTAACGTTTACCATCGATATTAATAAAGTAATATAGGGAACATTGACGGTTATTATGGTTTTCAATGTTTTTACTAGGATTTCAGGTTAGGTACGGGGACCCGCAATGTCGGGTACGAGTATCAGGTAATCTCGGTATGTCGCGGGGCGGGTATTGGGACAACGAATTTGGCTAAAGTCGGGTACGGGTACCCGACTTGTCGGGTGCGGATACCCGCGGGTAACCCGTTTCACCACCCCTAGTAGTAGTATAGTACTACCATTTTTTTTTATTTTTTATAAGTTTTCTTTTCTGAAATGAACTATACATTTTACACTAATACTAATATTTTAATAATTATTCTTTCCATCTCTCATATTTTATTAATTTCGTATTAAAATTTGTGTTGTTCTCAAAGTCTTTATTTTTATGGAATGGATGAAGCTTGTACCTTATCATTGTTTCAGAGGTATGTTGTATTGCTAATTTTTTAAGTTGCTAGATACGTGATTAACTGATAAAAATAAAATAAAATAAATTATGTATGAATATGATATTAGGACAAATTAATGATACAAATTATTTAATTATTGTTGGTTTTTGAGCAGTCCTAATTCCTACCTCGAAAAAAAGTTATCAACTCATGAGTGCCCAGTGGCATGCTCTTATTATTTCAACGTGTTAACACAATGTTACATCATATCGAATGCGGCCAAATATAATGGTTTTTCATAATTTTCGGAATTTCAAAAAATAGCTTCTTTCTTTTTTGACAAATCCGAAAAATATACCCAAGAAATAAAGAATCTTGTATTAAATGGATCATCGACCCAAAATCAATTGGAGATGATACATCCCTATCTCTTATTTAGAGGAATTGAAATCGAGTAGTCCTATTTGCGCCTTTGGACCACCCCATCCCTGCCCGCAGTTATTCATATCGGGCCATCGTAAGCTCAAATACCTTTATAAAATAAAAAAAAAACATTCTTCTCATCTAAAAAAAGATTTCATATGCTAAAATATCATGCTGTAGAAGACAATATATTTATTTGAGAGGAAATAAACAAGGACAGCTCGAAGTGAAATCTCTGGGAAGATAAAAATACAAGCAAAAGTAATTAATAGTCATCCGTTGCATCTGATTTAGGCCATGGTTACCAAATCAAATGAAAAAAAAATACAATCAAATAGAAAACAATAACTCATATATAGTGAAAAGTGAGAAATTAATGAATTGCTGAAATGAAATCAAAACTGAATCAAAGGGCTCATCTCCTCCCACAAAGGATCATAGTAGGCTCCAAATCAAGTATCACCTGATCCTTGCAAAGCTCCGCCACCTGCTCCTCCGGCAAGGTGACGGTGACGGTCCTGCCCTCGGCCGCGGGCATCACCATAATCAGCCCTTCCCCGCCCACTTTCCCCACGGAGTAGCTCACATGCACGGGCCTCTCCCCCTTGTTGAACTCCGCATCATACATGATCCCCCGCCCGCTCTGCGCCTCCACCAAGTGCTCCGCGTTGAAGCACGTGAGCGCAACACTGCCGTACATTCCCCCAGTGGAGTTAATCTCTGAGGGAAACTCATCCTTCTTCATCCCAGCCACGTGGCGGTGGATGAGGCCTGCCACCTGCCCCAGTCCGCCGCTGAGGAGGTCGTCGGCTTCAACGGTGAGGGTCGAGAATTTGAGGGCGTTGCCGAAGTAGGCGTGCTGGCTTGGATCTCTGGAGTCGACGCATATGGAGAGAGAGCGCTTGGTTGGCGATAGTGCCGCGACACGGCGCCAGAAGAGGGCAGCGAGGGCGTCGAAAGGGGTGGAGTCGGCGGGGGCTTGGGAGAGGCATTTGTCGACGGCGGCGGGGGAGAATTTTAAGGTGGCGGTGGCCATTTTGGTTGGGGTGGTGGGGGTGGGTGGAGATGGTGTAGGGGTCGGCGGCGGCGGCGGCGGCGCGGGGAGGTCGAAGATAGGGGGATTGGTGGGGGGTTGGCGGCGGTGGACCTCCGACCATGCCTTGAACAGCATTGTGGCGCTTGTGATGTCGGTGTGCATGTGAGTGCAGCTCAATCCAAGGGCTAATCCTCCACATTTGAACTTATTTATCTGCATGTTATGAATCAATCATAACATAATTTTTTTTTAAAGTTAACTAAAACAAACTAATACTCCCTCCGCTTTTTTTAAAATAACAACTCTTTCCTCTTTAGTCCATTCCTTAAAAATAGCAACATTCAAACTTTCTATTTTAGAAAATCTTTGCACCCCCTAATAAGGTGAACCTCGTAATCCACTAACATTAATTTTATTACTTTTTTCTCTCTCTTACTTTACCAATTTTTCTCTCCCTCTCTCTTACTTTACCTTTCCATCTCTCTTACTTTACCATTTTTTCTCCCTATCTCTCTTACTTTACCAAATTATGCATTACCGTTTCAAATCTCCCTATTTTCAAAAAACGGAGGGAGTAATAATAAACTCTATGTTACCTAAAAAAATGACCTTTATGCTATGATACATCAAAAACAATATATCACAATCCTAAGGAATGTACAATAAATGTAAGTCTAAAATGAGTAGGTAGTGAAGTGCGAACCCTCAGTCTCAGCTTATCTTGTAGGAGTATATTTAAGTAGGAACCAATAGGAGAATAAAATTCATAGATTTTATATTTTGTAACTTCCCATATGCATGAAAGAAGAACGAATAAGGAAAGGAATCGGCAAATTCTACCATATATATTTCCGCTTAATACCTACATGTAGGCCCCAACTCAACTCAAATATCTCACCAACAACAGTTGAAAAATGGAAACGAATTTTATTATCTTATCCGTCTTTTTGATGGAGTAAAAAATATCAGAAATTCATGAGCGTCAGGCTCAAACCAAATTAGCTCTCTTACTAAATAGATCCAAATGGATTTAAGTAAAGATATTAATTCAATTTGGATTTCAAAAATATTACCTGGACACGAAACGGGGACCAGAAACTAGGGTCATTAGGCATTTCCTCCCAGGCCGTGAGATCTCGCTCGTCCACACCATCGACAGATCCGAGCCATTCATCGATAGTGGCATCCACGGTGGCCTGGAGCATCCGGACCCCAGCGTCATTGAACTTTATTAGCCACTCCCCATTTTCGGGTTCACAGGTCAAGCGACCCGTGACATAGGGGTATTCATCCAACAATTCCGATAGGGTGATCCGGAGATTGCCTAGGTCGGACGGCATGGGGCCAACAAGAAACGGGTTGGAGGCGTAGTAGAACACAATATGAATGGTATGCGAACCCATTGCCCGATCCAGCGTACACAACTTGTGTACCTTCCCAGGCTCGGTCGGCTTACCGGACACCACACTTAGTATTGACTCCACTTTCACTCGGCTACACTTTGCTTCTTCCATTTTTTTTTACCTTCAAAGTGAGATAGATTAGACTAGTCGTACACGATGATATATAAAGATAGGTATAAAAGGAAGAGGAGTTTGTGAGAGGGATCGAGGGTGGTTGGGAGGGTTAGTTGGTATTATAAATGGGATTATTGATTGAATTTGGTGGTTAATAATAAATGCGGACGGCAGCATTTACGTCTCACTAGTCACATACACCACCAAGATTTAAATTTTAGCTCTGCTCGACACTGATCAATACCAACATTTATATGTGTAACGTGGAAGTAGATGCATGTCACCAGTGGCCACACCAAGCCATCCCTGCACCTTAATATGGGTGGTTGAAATAGTAATTAATTTAAATACAATTGCTCTACATAAAATGATAACATTAAAATTTTCCCTCGAAATTCACTATATTCTACTTTCTATCATCTACTAGTATAACATCTTATTTTGCATGAATTACTAATATTAATACTAATCCCATATGACAATATTGGTGGTTTAATTTATGATTTTCGATATATATAAAGAAAATGTATACCCTAGCCTTTTGGAATCTCGAACCTCATGGATTGCCGTATGTCGTTTATTTATACATTCATTAGATAATGTCACACAAATTGACAGTACTTAGATGATTGTAAATGTGTGGTTCCATACTCTATTTTACTTACAATATTCACTGACCTATTGAATGCATTTCCATAAAACTCTCAATTTAATAATGCAATGAAAATAATTTTTATAGTAGTAGGAATATTCTTAACCATTTTTGACATAACTAAATATAATAGTGAATAATTATATTAAAAAATAGAGAGACAGAAAAAAAAATCAAATATATTAAGTTGCCGTTCATTCAAACAAGATAGAGGGAAGATAAGATTAACATAAAAATAGTATTAAGAGAAAAAACAAATATATTAAAACGTAGTTCAAGGTATATACCCACAATAGAGCCCCAAAACCGGTTGGCCACGCGCGGTGGCTTTTGGGGCTCTATTGCAAGTGGAAAAGGGGGAAGCACGGGGATTTTTGGCGCCATTGCACGTCATTTTAGCGGTGCGTTTTTTTAAATATTTTTGTCTTTATATACATTCATTCTTTTTCTATCGTATTAATATTTTAATCTATGTTGTTTATTTTCTAAATCAAAAAATTATAATAATACTACAATATATAAACTGATGAAATAAGTTGTGGCTGATTTCAGAAAAAAAAAATAGATTGTGGAAGATTTTTTTACTTTTTTTTAGTTCCTACGCTGGATGCCCTAAAATAGATTTTGTGATGGTCCAAGTTCTACCAATGAACAACCGATATGGATTGCTATTTTAGGAGTAACTAACCAACAAATATGGGATTCACCTCCCTAGAGATAAATTTTCCTCTTTGATATCTATATCATAGATATGCTTAAAAACATGAAGATATTCAACCCTAAGCCCATTCTTCTCCACAATAAAAGTGAAGCCTTGTGTAATAATTTTCAGTGTGTTCATGGCCTCTACTGAGAATTTAGGAGGGGTCTAACAATTTCTAGTACGTAGAGTTAATATTTTCTCTCAATAGTTCAATTCCCCACCCCAGACACCCAATTATATAGATGAAGACGCAAAGTTTACCACTCGTAATGAAACACATATCAACATATAGTCTTTTAAAATTGGGATAAGTTATAAATATTGGTAAAATTTGTCTTTTAAAATTGGGATATTGGTTTTTAAAATTATAAATATTGGTAAAATTTGTTTTTTAAAATTGGGATAGTGGTTTATAAAATTATAAATATTGGTAAAATACAGGTAATATCCGCAAATTTTAATATTGGTTTAAAATACCATAAATTTTTTATAGGAAACGCGAATTCTATATGGATAACTACGAAAGATTTATCATGATATTTTAGACCATTTTTTAAGTTCTTAAAAAAATAGGATAAAAAGCCTTATAAGAAAATTACATTGATTTAGTTATGCTAAGTAGGATAAAAAAACCAACGTTAATCGAATATGATGATTTAACTGCCGTGGGAGTAGTTAAGTTATAAAACTCAACCACGTGCATATTAATCAACTATAATTTTCTTAAAATATACTATGAGTTTATCAATATGCAAAAAGTTATTTTTTTCATGATAAATTTCTTATTTAATTTTGAATTATTTTAACTAAATATAAATTAAAATAATTAAAATTGGAGGATTAAATTATTTATAAGATAATATTTTTTTAGTTATAATTCATATAAATATATATATATGGAGCTGATTAATTGCTAACTTATCCCTTAATTGTTAACTATAATTAATTTAAGACCATAAAATTTTAGAGATCCAATTATTTATAAATTGTCATGTGTAATTTCGTTTTCCATTTTTTAATATTATAAAGATAATAACAACTATCGATTTAGGTTAAGAACACAATATCATTATAGTGCATTAAATATATCAACACGAACATGGCAATGTCAACTTAATTTTATATTGACATTGTACAATCACTATGTTAACATATTAGTAAGATGTATTGATATAAAGTTGTTTTACGGAATTTACGAATATTTACGAAAGTTTTATCAAATTTTAACATCGAAACATATGCATGTAGGATCTCGTTGGAATCCTTATAAAATTATCTTTATTTTAATATATATTGTGAAAAAAATAAATTAAATCGAGAAAGTTGCACATTTAAAGTTTAGAGATATTTTTTAAAAGTTAGTTATAACTAATTTGTTGTTAATTGATATTAATACCCTAGGGATGTGATCAAATGAAAACTCTAAATATTGTACAAACTCAAAACTATGATCTGGACCATTGAAAAATGTCAACAGATCACAAAAAAGTATCAACAGGAAAATGTCAACTGAGAATTTCAACGGTAGTCAATGATTGATGTTGTGTTGATATCGTGTTGATACTGTGTTGACATTATAATCTTGAAATTTTACACTATGTTGATATTGTATTGAAACTGTGTTGAAGCTGTGTTGAGAAGTTTTGAGTTTGTATAATATATAAGTTTGCATTTTATCACTACCCTAATACCCTAATTGACTTTTTTTATTGCATAGTATTGATACTCGAGGCTGAATGATCATGACCCTTGATTTGAAGATCTAAGGGCTATCATTCATTTGTAGTTAGAAAGATAAGTTAGCAATATAACACACTTCATAGCGAAACATAATTAATTTTCATTTGTTCACGATTTAAAGAGTTATTTTGGCTATGTGCGTATTTAATAAAATTGTTTGACTTTGTGAGCAAAGTGAGTGGAAAATATGAGTCTCATTTTTAATATACTTATTAGTTTTAATATGAACCATTTATGAAAAAAATTAGTGGAATGTGAATAAGCAAATACTCCATCCGTCCACTTTTCATGTTCGTCCGTCCCACAAAAATATGTGCATTCATTATTGGAAAGTTATCATAATTTATTACTCATACATCATCTTATTTTAGTACTTCCTCCGTTCTAAGTAATAAAATCATTTCATTTTTGCACTCGTTTTGGAAGACTCTTATCTGTATTATTTTTTTTACTTACTCTTTCTTCATTTTAACTATTTATTGTTCCATCCGTTCCATGTTAATAGAGTTATTTTTCTATTTTGGGAAGTTCCAAGTTAATTGAGTTAAGTCTATTTTTGACAAAAAGTAATTCTCACTTTTACTTTATTCTCTCTTCATCTCTCTTACTTTTTTCACAATCCATTTAACAACACACTATTCTTAAACTCTTTGCTGAAAAGAAATGTCTCCATTAGCAAGGAAGAGAGTGAGTATCATTTTTTCATTAAGAATGCAGAAAATGAAATGACTCTACTACTATGGAACTGAAGAGTACAACTTGTACCACCATTAAACACTACACTAATACTTCATCCGTCCCACAAGAATATGATCTCTTTCATTTTTAATCTGTCCCACAAGAATATGCTCTTTCAATTTTTGAAAACCCTTTTCCCTCTAATGAGGTGGACCCATTCTTCACTAAGGCCATGTTTGGTTGGCGGGAAATTAAAGTTGGCAAGGAAAATAATTCCTGGGAAAATGAATCCCGGAAATATGATTCCTAGTAACTTTACTCTCTTGTGTTTGGAAAATATCAAGATTTTATATGTATATTTAATTAAAACACCAAACTAAAAATATGCTACTACCTCTATCCCTGAAAATTTGATACATATTACCATTTCGGTCCGTCTCTGAAAATTTGATACACTTCACTTTTACCATTTTTGGTAGTGGACCCCATATTCCACTAACTAATTCCTACTCACATTTTATTATAAAACTAATACTTTAAAAGTAGGACCCACATCCCACCAACTTTTTCAACTCACTTTCCATTACATTTCTTAAAACCCGTGTCGGGTCAAAGTGTAGCAAATTTTGGGGGACGGAGGTAGTACTTATTATTTTTTTGTTTATAGAAAATAATAATATTGTAAAATTTTAAATAAATTATTAATTATAAATAAAAATAATTATTATATTATTATATTTATTATTACGATGGATAGTTTAAATATGGATTATCCATCATAATATATAATAATATAATTATAATTATTGTTACATGAAGTATTATACTCATTTATTATAATAAATATAATAATTATTATATTATAATTTTAATATTTATGAATATTATAATTGAATAAATTTTATAAATTAAAACTGCACTATGACTTTATTGATTAATTATTAATTTATAAATTATTATTATTATTTATTATACAATTTATATTATATAATTATATTTTAATAATTAGTTATTAATAAATTATTAATTACTATTATGAATTATTATAAAATATAGATAATTTTAATTATAGTTATTTATTATAGTGAAATTAAGTAATGATTTATAATTTTAAATTATTTTTAATATATTATTATTATTTAATAATAATAATAATAATAATAATAATAATAATAATAATAATAATAATAATAATAATAATAATAAAACTATACTATATTGTTTAAATATGTAAGAATCCTAAAACTTGGAAAAAGAATATTTAAGAAAAGTTAGGATTTAGAATCCTGTAAAGTTTGTACTAACTTTCTTTGTTCTTGGATTTTGATTACTTTCCCAGTTTGATTAAAAATCGAAACAAACACATGAATTTAAAATTTAAAGAATCAGATTACTTTTCCAGATAGAATTTCGACAACCAAACATGCCCTAATAGTACTTTAATTACTCTTTCTTTTTATTTCTCAATTACTTTCCCAATTTTATATTAAAATCTGTATAAAATAAAAAATGCATATTCTTATATTCTTTGGAGACACAGGTAATACTAGTTTACTATTCTTCTAATCTTGCGTCTTACTTTAACAAAATGATTATTGCGTGTTGTGGTAAAGAAAAAGTTAACTCGGAATTTTGGTGTATCGCCTTTATCGTCAACCTGCATTGTACCTGCCTAGGGCTCTGCAAGCATTTAACAGTTGTCCGCCACAAGAAAAGAATCAGTGAAAATGGTGGCACGCAAATTCTTGGTTGAACACGGCGCCTCCTCATTCGACGTCGATTACGACACTGACGATGGCCTCGAAGTTTTCTTCAATTCTCTCTCCTCTTTTTTCGCCCAACTTCTTCCAATTCGCTTTTCTCAGACGATGCTCCTCTCCTTTTCTTATTGCGTTTCAGGTGCTCAAATTCCAGCTTTTCTCTCTCACCTCCATCCCTCCCGATCACCAAAAGGTTCTTTCTTTTTCTTATTTTATCTTTTTTTCCTCAATCGTGTTTGTGCCTTCTCATTCCAGCTTTAAATTATCTTCAATCTTTTATACCATGTTTATGTGTTTATTCAACTTGGTAAGATAACAAATTAGATCGTCTTCGGTTTTCAAGATAAAATGTTTTCAAGATAAAATAATACCAAGATACAATTTAGGGTTGATATGTAAGATTATTTTAGTCATATAAGGTTAGCTATGACTAATTATCCCATGATGGTTGTGGGGTTTAATCTCATGAACCAAACACACTACAAATTTAATCTCGGATACAATCCTGCAAACCGAACACTCCCTTAGTTTATACATTACCCGGCATTTGATCACTTACATTGAAGAAAACCACATTTTACAGTTCATGGTAATGGTATTGCTTGTAATTAATTTTAGATTATCCTAAGCTTTAGGCTCCATGATTTCGTTCATGTTTACTGTAATTTCAAAATTTTGGGCACCATTTCATTTCAGCATTCCATACTTGGACAGACAATGGGCATATTTGTGGGTATCTCAGATAAAGGCCGTGATGAGTTGTCTGATTCTTCTTTCTGTCTATAGATATTGGGAGGTGATGGCAATACTATGGTGTCTGATGATTCTGATCTTGGGTTGATTTCTGATAAGTTGCGGCTTATCTCGATTGACGAGGATGATAACTCAAAGCCAGTGGAAACATCTATACCCGATATCATGTCATCTGATGAAGAATTTGCTCGACGTTTGCAGGTTTTGTTTGTTGATCCTCTCCTGCATATTTGTGTTTTTTGTTATCTGATTTATCAAGTTGAGATCTATTTATGTTATCTTTAGCCTAAACGTAAAGTTCTAGGTTCTAAAATACAGCCTTAACATGACTTAGTTGCTTAGCACCCATATTTCAGATAAGCAGGAAATTCAGCATCTTCAGCATTACCCTTCCAATATATTTTCTGTTGCAAGGTAGAGCATTTACTTGAGAATCTCTTTGTTTTGGTTAGAGATAAACAATAAACGTGTCTGATCTTACAAGAATTTATTTTTCTTTTGTTCTTCTTTATGTTTACTGCGGGATTATTTGCTCTCTCTTTATAGTTTGAGTACACTTAAAATTTTAATTGGAAAGTGATAATAAATTTCATTCTGATGTGATCAACTTACAAAGTTGTTATCTTTTTCTTTTCTGCTGGGAACTTATTAAGGATGTTGTGCCTTTGATTTAGGCTGAAGAAGAAGCATTAATGATGCAACAGTTTGTAACAAGTGAAAACCGAGAGCAAGTTGAGCAGAGAATACGCCCATATATTCATCAAGTCTTGATGGTAATTATGTTCATTGTAAATTGGTTTCTCTTTCTTTTTAGAATTTCTTTCTTTATAAGGTTAAAGTACCTGCATAAAATGATAAAATGGTTGCTTCTTTGGATGGCATTATGGTTAATAAAAGTCATATCTTATATATTTATTGTTCTTTTCCAAAGTGGGCAATATTCTTATTGGTAGATTGGACATGATTCTAATGCAGTATGAAGACCCACAGCGACAAGAGGCTGCACGAAAGACAGTACCTGTGGACAGGCTTGAGGAAAAAGCAGCCGTTGCATTGGCTAGGGTAACAACTCCTATCTTCAACCACCATGTCTATATTGTATAGCATTTACCAAGAAACGGGGAAGGGTTTTGTTTTCTTTTTTAATTCCTCTAGGGTTGGGGTTGAGTGTGGGATGCTATTACAAAGGGTTGTTTATCAAAATGGTTTTTAATACTTACGGTAATACCTTTTGTCCCAACGAAGATGACCCATTGTCCTTTTTGGTCTGCCCCAATGAAGATGATACACTTCTAAAATTTGGTAACACTGCTATTTCTACTTTATGCTCTCTCCACTTAACACAAAATAAAAATCTCATGGCATCCAAGAAAGAGGTCATCTTTGCTGGGATGGAGGGCTTATTTAGTTTTTAAAGGGGGTCATCAATTGAAGCTCAATCGTCATTGGGTTTGTAGGCATGTAGCTTAACTGTACATAGTTACACACTAGGTCTCTATTCCTGAATAGTGGATTGAGGAGTGATGTCTAAAAAGTTCTAGGAATTGCCATTGGTCCATTACTACTGTCAACACAGTTATTGAGGATTGAGGAAATAATGTTTCTTTTATCTTCAGATTGGCCTTAAACATTAGTATTCTTCCTCCTATTATTCTGTTACTGGCTTGATATGCAAAATTCTCATAGTTAGCTACTTTACTTAGGAGGGAAATTTCAAACCAACAAAAGATGAACTTGATCATGGATTCCTGTTGCAGTTGCTCTTCTGGTTTAAGCAGTCATTCAGGTCTATATCCCAATTCTTTATTATTCATGAACAATTGGTTACTAAGAGTCCTGCAAGAAAACAATGTGGCAATTCTATGGTGCATAAACTTGTATATCTCTGGACATAAATATCTTGAAACGAGGTTTCATCTGTTGATCATAATTTCCTCATGTCATTTGGAATTAATGTTTCTAAGAATCGCATATAATCTGTCATACATCTGTTGGTTCAGCTCAACAGTTTGATTGATAAAGGATCGCTATTGAGAAAGGAAATATGGCAAATCGAGTTTTTGTAGGCTCGGTTCTTTGGCTCAAATGATTAATAGTATATAACTCAATGCCGAAGCATGTGATAAAAATAAGAATACTATATTTCATTTTGGAAGTTAATATTTGCAACATAAAGTTCAATTTGTTATTGAATAATTGAATTACCAGCACAAGCTATTAAATTTAGATAGGCTAAAAGAAGAGCTGGAAAAGTGTAAAAATTGATTATTGCCTTCCAATTTGCTAAATGGTAATTGTATTTGGTTTGGTAAACATTATATTAGAAAATCCTTGGCTGACCTTTGTGCATTCTCTCATCTTAGTTTGTTAGCTCATCCCTCTCCATTTTACTTGCAGACAATAGTGATTCACGGCCATTTTATTTAAAATGAAAGTAACTTTTGGCAAAGGGTGATTATTATAATAGAAACCTCATGTTATGCTAGATATTAAATTTTGCCATATCTGATTCTTGTCTTTCTTCATATGATTTTGTACTTCCAAGAAGCTTTAAACTCTATTAACTAATATGCAAAAATTTGTGGTTTTTCTTCATTGATGGCTCTAGGTGGGTGAATTCACCACCTTGTGACAGTTGCAATGGTGAGACAATGAATCAGGGCATGGGAAGTCCAACTAATTCAGAATCACATTATGGAGCATCTCGAGTAGAACTTTACCGGTACTCCCTAATCCCCATGTTAACTTTATAATATTTGAAATCGAACAACAATGTACTTATTTTGGCATTATTTTGGGTAAATGCAGCTGCAAATCTTGCTCAAGTGTAACCCGCTTCCCTAGATACAATGACCCAATTAAGGTATTATACCTCACAAACCTAAGAAGGTTTTGAATCTGGGATTTATTGATAGATTTTTGTTTCAGCTTCTGGAAACAAGAAAGGGACGCTGTGGGGAATGGGCTAATTGCTTCACACTATATTGTCGAGCTTTTGGGTATGAAACTCGGTTGGTAAGTTAAACTTCCATTTCTAAGGAATTCTTGTCCTTTTCATGTAAGTTGTAATTCATGGATTTCTGACCAAGGTCATTTCTTTTCTGTATAAATGATTTCTGGCTCAATGAAATATCTTGAATTGGCTACTATTCAGAATCAGGACATTAAATGATTAAGACTAGGAGTTGCAATATCTATTAGTAGCCAAAAGAAAATTTACCAAAAGACATCAGGCCTCATTTGAGTGTTTTTTACTGGATTTATTTAAAGTAATGATTTGTGCCGGACATAAATTTGTTCATCTGAAGTAATAACTCTAAACATTGTTATTTATGCAAAGAGTCTAATCTGTGACCAGGATTCCCCAAGAATCTCCTTTTGAACTCTCCTCATGTAACTTGTTTGAGGATTTATGTATAGTCTCTGGAAATGGGTTTCAAGCATAATAATTACTCCCTCCGTCTAACAGATCATGTTTGGACAGAGTGTTTCTCACCTTATTTGGGAAGGTAGAACTTGTCTCTCGCTGCTGCTTTGAAAGTATAATTTCTGACAGTATAATTCAAGCAATGAAAGGTTTTGTTCAATTATCAGGTGGATGCATCTGGATCCTTGTGAAGGAATATATGACAATCCATTGCTATATGAGAAGGGGTAAATATCTGAATCTGCTACAGTTTCTTTGGAGTTAGATCTGAATAATCTTGGATTATATCCATGCGGTGTAGATCATTTCACTTTCTATTCATAAATGTCACAATTTCTTTGCTCCTGCATTTTCCTCTTAAGGTGGGGAAAGAAGTTGAACTATGTCTTCGCTCTAGCTAGAGATGGAGTTTATGACGTCACTAAACGTTACACAAAAAACTGGCATGAGGTACTGCTGTATCATTCCAATATGTGCATTTTCCTTCCATTTAGAAAATATGAAATACATATCTTTATAAGTTTATTTAGAGACTTTTTAGTGCAGGTTTTGTCTAGACGAGTCATGACAACCGAGCCTGCTCTAGCCAGTATCATATCTGACATCACAAGAGAAAGGCGTAGGAGCTTTAGTTCTGAGAAGCTCATAGAACATCATGAGCGTGACAAGAAGGAAGTAGAAGAAATGGAGAGGAGCTTGTCATTGCAAGATGACATGTCAATCTCACTTCCTGGGAGACAAAGTGGGGATAAAGAATGGCGCGTAGCAAGATCGGAATTTGGTTCTGATGAACATTGTTCCTTGAGCTCCTCATCTTGTCCAGTTCGCAAATGTGTGGATGAGCACGTGACAAAAATTTATGATGCATTTCTTCCTCTCCTCCGTCAATTAGTAGAGGAAGCATCTAATAGTTCTAGAGCAACAGATGTTCTTGATATTATAAGAAAGATTTTAATCAGTCTGAAAAATTCACCTTTTAAAACCAGGAGAACTAAGATAGATGCTGCATCTAACTCACTGCTCAGCAGGATGCTTCCTTCATTAGGTCAACTGTTCGATGCCCTCTCATTGAAGTGGGAACCGGGGGTTGAAGGGGTTTCTGAAATATGCATAGCTTCAGATCCTGTGAAAACATCCTTGGCACTACCTGTTGTTTTCCATGCACTAGATGATTTGATCCAGAATGTACGTGCTTGTAAAGAGTTGAAAAAAGAATCTCTTTCATGGCCACTTCTGAAGTTAAACAGAATATGTTCTGGTTTCATACTTGCAAGTGGTGAGGAACTTCCTTTTGGAATAGTAAGTGGCATTTTTCAACTTGTGCTTTTTAACTAAAGTTTTTATTGAGTTCTAAATTACAAAACAAATTCCTTTCCATGCTCTCAAACTCGATCATCATCATCGGCAATATTTCAGGCTACATCTGCATTTGATGGAACACGCTTGTCAAAGTTTGAAGAACCAAATGGTGCTACAGGTATTCAAGTACTTTCTTAATGTAATTCTGATGGATGGAATCTTGGTTATCCAAGTGTTGTTATTTCAACAACTCTCTGTTCTGTAAATATAATTGTTCTTACATTTTCCCCCCAACCATTAAAAGGGGAAAGAGTGTAATTAATAAGCAAAAGCTGTTTCTATCTCAAAATAAGTAGTACTCCACTTACTTAAGTAATACGGAGTATATAAAAAAGTTTTCTTCATGCTTTGCAGGTATTAATTTCCTGTTTCTCAAATACAAAATAAATATGGAAAATCTAACCTCTATGCTTGTCATTGTAATAGTCATCGATTGGCATGTAAATCTAAACACAGTGTATGATTATTTGTTAATTAGTTAACAGCCATTCTGTAAAACAACTACAAGTTACTTGAAGGAGACATGTCAAACTTCACCATCTATTGTCCAGAATAGATAATTTATATAATGCACTCTCAGGCTCAATATGTGAATGACAAAGGGTATCCTTGTTGCAAATAATTGATGATTGATAAAAAGAAACCACTTCCATGTCTGTTGCGAAGTTTATTTTATTAATTTCATCTCAATAGTAAAAGGGAACTTTCCATAGTTAATGAAAAATAGGAACGTCCTTTTATTTGGGACTTTTTTTTTTTTTTTTTTTTTTTTTTTTCATTTTCAAGATGCAGAGTGTCTAGAACTCAGCAAAAGTTCTATCAGCTCAAAATTTAGAAGACTAATGACTACAATAATGGGTTCTATTGTCCTAATATGACAAAAGGCTTAATCAAGCTAATAAAATACAGAGTCTCATTATCTTGATCATTAGATTGATATAAACCATTGGCGTAATATGTTAAAGCTCAATAAATCGTAGAGCCTCGTTATCTTTACCATTATATTGATATAAAAATGATCTTAATTTCATTAACCTTTATGCATCATGTTACACTGACTTTGGTCTTCTAGGCTGTTGGATCATTTATAAGGTATTGGAAAATCGGATGCATGAACTGGTTTCTTATGAATTGATGTCAGCAAATGATGCTCCAGAGAGAGATCCAATGGACTGGTATGACATCTATGAACTTTGTATTTTAAACAAGATCGCATGCCTATAGTTAGAATGTGCTTTCTCTCAGTGCTGCTGTTAACACTAGAAGATGCACCTCAGCAGGTCTTGTAGAGAGATAATTCGCTATGAATGTCTATTAGATAGATATCTTTTATTACAACCTGATTCTTGTGTTAGGCCTTCTCTTTGTTTATTTAATGAAACTTTGTTGGTTTCATGGATGTATAATTCCAAGGGATTTTTGGTGTACTTGTAGACATTTGCATTGGCTGAAAATGTAGTAAACATAAGGGAATATAGTTCTTTGTTATGATGTATGATTGACTACATTATACAACTTGAAGATTACTTTCTTGGAATTAAAAAGTGAATCAGTTTTGTTTGGTTCTTTTTTCTTTTAATTTGTTCCTCCAATCCATCAATAATTTTTTTGTTGATTGCTGATGATTCTTGTGGTGTTTGCACGTTTTGAAATGCATTGAGCAATATTTGTATGGATAAAAGAGTGCAAAAATGTTATATGCTGCTTAAAAATGCATGAATTCATGCATGTGCTTAAACATATGCCAGTGATAATGTAGTGTTCACTCACATGGGTGTACATAATGTTTGGGATATTTATTCTCTTCAAGCTTTAGACAGCATTATATCGCCCTAGGTTATGTGAAATCGGCCTTTTTTGGTGAATCCATGTCAAAATTTCTTGGGAAGAAGTTAAGTGGTTAATCCAATTATACTGATAGGATCCTTGAAGGAAGTGAAGATGGAGGCTCCACTTGGCTCATGTTGGACAAGCAAACCTCCGAGAAGTTTGATAAAAGATTCCAGCGAAAAACATATGAAGTTGGATCACGGTCATTCTTGGCGAATGCCTTCAGGTAGAGTCTCGCTCGTAATCTTGCACCACAAAATCAATATCTGTAATTGAGTCCTGTAATTCATGGTATTGCAGGTTTAGGTTTCTAGCCGTACGAGATGCAAAATCAACTTCTCGGTTTCAAATAGGTAGTATTGATCTCTACGCGAGGACAAACACTGTTCCCAGCATGGAATAGAAATGTAAATGAAGATACGCATGAGCTCTCTGATCAGAGGTTCTATATTTATGATCAGTAAATAAACCAAGATTCCCCCTTGGTGTGTGTAGATCGCTGTATTATAGCAGACAATTGTGGATTTTGTACCTATCAAACTGTAATGTCAATGCCATTGTAATCTGTATGGATATGGGTATTATGAATTTATGATGATGTCAACAAGTATCTGATTCTTCATTGTCTTATAGTACTAATTTGCACACTGATGTATCTTTCCCAGTATTATGTTTCTTGAGTTCACTAATCTTCTTCTCGTGGTAGGCTGAGAGGGGAAGCCTTCTTCCGATTCTCGAAATTTATTACTCCATATTAATTGTGTTTCTTTAAATTTTGGGCAGGGTGGGATATGAGTTGAGTAGAAGTGGGTTGGATGTGACTTCGTTTAAACAAGGATAAACAATGAGAAAATTAGGGGTACTTGCTAAATTTTACTCGTACTTGCGAACGTTAACTGCCTCTTGGGCCATGGATAACAAACTACTCCCTCCGTTCCATAGTAGTAGAAATATTTTTTTTACGGAGATTAAGAAAAATGCATATAATGTATTAAACAAAAGGATAATAAATTAAACAAAAGGATAATAAAGTAGAAGAGGGAAAAACGTAGAGAGAATAAAGTAATAAGAAAAGTAAGAGTGTGAAAATGTGTTAGTTTTTACAAAAAAAAGAAAAGAAATGACTCTATTACTACGAAAGAAATACCTAAAATGCAAAATGAGTCTACTATTATAGAACAGAGGAAGTATTTCGGACAGTGAAAAACGCAAAACTTTTTTACGAGGTGAATTATATTGGCCTGTATGTTTGTGACGAAAGCTGTGATTATAATTTTTGATAATATAATTTCGATAAGGAATATCATACATATAAAATATGAAGAAAAGTTATCAGGAATTTATAATCAATCAATTAATAGAAAATTTATCAGGAATTTTTAATCAATCAATTAAAATTAATTAATTGATATAATAATTGATGTAATCATTGAAGTAAGATTTTTTGTTTAATTTTTAATTAATAATAATGATAATAATAATAAACTAATATCCATAATTTTAAGATTTAATAAGATCTACTTAATACTGCTATATTTATTGCGAAAATACTAATAACAATCATTAATATTCTTGTTTTTTTACATATATATTCATATATTTTTTTAAAATCTAATTATAAAGAGAAACTTTGAAAAATATAAATAATTATGATAAGCATGATTAGAATTAGAGTTGAAATAGAATTAATAGTTGCAAGCTCATCTAAACCGATCCAGGGTTGGGCTGTGTAGGGTTTACAATCTAATTGGAGCTCATTTTAAGCATAGAATCCAGTCCAAGCCCACTTCATTTTACTAGTGCCCAGCCAGTACAGCCTGATTAACAAGTCTAGAAATCTTGACACAAGAATTAAACCTTAGAGCACTCCCAATGGGTCGGCGTTAAATCCGGCGAAAAAAGCGGATCCATAAACTAAATATCGTGGAGTCTAACCAGATAATAAATAATTAAAATAATTATTTATATAAATAGTATATATTTTAATTTAAATAATTCGTATCGATAATTATAAAAATAAATATTCACGGCATCACATAAAAATAGACAATTTTGTTGTGTGACCTTTAAAATAGATACCTCTATTTTTAAAATTATTTTTCTCATTTTTTGAGGCGAGTCTCATTTTCTAGTAACAATAATATAGATAATTACTTTTTATTTTTATCTCTCTTTTATTTTACTAATTCATATTAAAATATTTGTGTCGTCTCAGAATGTGTTATTATTATGGGACGGAGGTTGTATAATTTACAATATCCCTAATTTTGAAATTTGAATATGAATAATAAGGTTGAAAGCTTAACTATAAACTAAAATTAGAAGAAATTAAGAAACATTTATTTTATTCTATAATTATTAAATTACATGTTTATTTTAAATAAGTTGATTTTAGATATATAAAATAACACTAACATTAATTGAAATTGTAGATTTGAATATATATTAAATGAACTTCCGAGTACAAATAAAAAAGAAAAGTTCCTAGCCCATTCTACAATTAGATATTTCAAGATATTTAATCTCTTAATCTTAGATAAATTATGCGGTCACGTCTCTTTCTTGACACCATATACTATTATTCATTTAATTCTAGTGAGGAAAGGAAAAACAATAATGACATCACTAAGTTATCTCTTCGGAAAAAAATCGAAAAGCCCTCTTCTGAGTTTAACTTTAACTCCACCTTTTCATGCTCGACTACCGCCTCCCTTGCCACGATGCTGCTGCCGTCGCCGTATTTCATACGTTGCCCTCCCTCACTTCCTTTCTTTCCCTCTGCCGAATCTCATTCACACTGCGTGAGATGGGGTCGGAGATGCGTATGCCGTAGGGTCAGAGGCCGATGAAATGTCCGTGAATAGGAATCCCGTTTTTCCGTTTTGGCCCATCTACGAATAAGAGTCCCGGTTCATAATTACCATAAATGGTAAAGAGACCCCACATTCACCTAACTCATTTCACTCACATATCATTTAAAATTGATATATATAAGTGAGACTCTTATTTCACTAACTTTCTTCCACCCACTTTCCTTAATTTTTCTTAAAACCCATACCAGAAACAAATGAGACTCCTATTCGCGGATGAAGGGAGTATTATTCTAAGTTTGGTTTTATTATGTGACAAAAGTCGTGCCGGTGTTGTAATTTTTCCAAAGGGCGGACCAACAAATAATCAATCACATATAGTACATCTTCATCGAAATAAATTATGAATGATTAAATTTCAACTAATCAATTGACGAAAAGGAAAAGGAAAAGTAAAAGATGAAGTTCCTAGATTTAAACTTTTTTCTTTTTTCTAAATTTGACTCTCTAAAGATCAAATTGTGAGAAAACATCCATCGATCTTAACTTCATCTGCAACGTACATACAACAGCAAATAAAAAGAGACTAAAACGCAGTTAAAGCTTGAAAGCAACTAAAGAGAAATACCCTTTCGGCTCCCTGCTGCTCAGACACACATTCACTCTGGTTTCAGCACCTCATGGTTGTAGCTGTGACATCACCATGGATAGGGAACTGGATTTACAAATCAATGCAAGAAATTCAACATCCCGTGTCCAAGAATATTGCAAAACTTCTATGATATACAAACAACAGGTGCTTCGTGACTTGGCTCAATTAGCACGGGTAGAGGTCGCCCTGCTCTTTTTTCCTATAACCCGGTTCGCTAACATGCATCTCTCAGGCTGAGCACATCTCACTTTACATTGGAGTTGCTTCGGCCGTCCTTGATACTCTGTATAGGTAATAACGTTATACGAGTAGGAATTTAATTAGCACACTACTGAAAACCAGGGTGGATTATATACGTGCCCCATGTCATATCAGTTGTTTGAAGGATCTACGTACCAGTCTTTTGAAGGATCTAGCCTGTTCGGTATTCTTAGCTTTCTCTGAATCTGGTTTGGCACGATCCAGAGCCTGAATCACATGGAGATGCAAAACTAAGAATGAGATACAAACCACACAAGTTTTGGCAGATATGCCAATGATCATTTCCCTATGCATACTAAAGCAAACAAGAAGCAACGACAGAAAACAATGTTAGACTGACATGGATAACTATTTAACAGTGTGAAAATGATGCAAGATGCGACTGCACTCGAGTTCTAAAACATATTTCCTTTCTTCTGGTAAGCATGTGATCTTTGTAAGTTGATGCTGAAGCTAGGACAGCTTCTCATTCCAACTAAAAGTATCTAAGGTCACGTGTCATACCTAAACTGAGTGCATAATTTGACAGACAGAGACCATGTACAGAGAACGGAGCCTAAACAGACTGTCTGCCCTTTCTACAAGGACCATTACATGACAACTCTTTTTCAGATTGAAGGATTAGACATTACAAGGTTAATATCTCCTATACATTTACACAATGATGATTAAAGTAAATTACTCACGCATGTAAGCTCCTCAAGCTATAACTAACAGAAGTTCAATTCCATCCTGATCCATAAACTGAGGTACAAAATGCCCCATGGAAGATCCAAAAAAACACATTATAATCATATTCCAGCTACACACAAACTGTTGTGAACTGTGAAGATCTATATATCTCATTTTGATTTTCTTCAAAGCACTATGTTATAAGAGAATTTTTTGGGTATCTGCATGGAAATTAAGGTATTATTATGAAATGCGAACCAAAATTTCAGTCAAAACAAAGCTGAATTCTTTGTTGCCTAACTGCTTTGTGCCTGTTTGCTATTTAGTTTAGCACCTAATAACTAATACGCAAAGCTCGGTATGGGAAACCCAGCAAAGAAATCATTCATCGAATTAAAAACTAATCAAGAAGCAAATTAACATTGCTAACCTCTATCAATGTCTCCACCCGACGTCTCATCCTTGTATGCATGAAACCTTCCGAACACTGCATGAACATGGCAGAGTCTCAGAGATTGCAAGGTAAGACCAAGTTGCTAAAGATAAAGTACATTCTACAGGGTTATTCTCTCATGCATATTCTGCAGACCACACTTCTAGGAATTATCAACTATATCAATGGTTAGGTCACTGGCGACCCTCATAAGCAGTTCTTTGGTCTATCATACCCTGCTAGCTATTTGTTTTGCTTAATCTCAAATAAAATTCGTTTTGGCAACTTAGATTCAGAAGATTGGCCAAAGACTTACCTTCATGCTCCATAGAACTTAAATCTATTGCAATTTAGGCTAATCATTGTAACACATCCCTTTCATAAATAAAATCCTACTCCAGTATACTATATTAATGTAAAATGTAGACTTTTTGAACTATTATATTTACTGAAATCAAGTTCAACCCCCATATCAAACAATTAGGAGACAGACAAAAATGATACTTACTTCAGTATCAATACATGATAATTTCAGTTGGTGATCAATTCAATGCAGAGGTTGATATGGAGCCTAAGTACTAACTGCAACATTAAGCACTTTTACCCCCACAATACTTTGTTTAGTTACATGGAGATTCTTTTATAGGCATGGATTTCAAACTAGATTACTAAGGGCCACATATACTAATATCACCATACTTACGCCGTTACGCGCATAATTAACCGCTTGGCCTGAAGAGCGTGATATGCAAGAACAAAGCTAAATCATAAGTGTACATGTGTGTTGGCCTAGTGGTAGAGTGGAAAATGTCTGAGGACAAAGGTTTCAGATTCGAGTCCACCGTGAAGCTGCCTTTAAAACTTCTGATTTTTATCCACCAAAAAAAACTAAATCATAACTCCCTAAGGAGGTGTTCATATGATGATTGTCTCTAAAATAAGAAGAAAAAATTGTGCCCTGGAGGAGAGGAGCATGTGTTTTTGATAAAAATGCAGAATTTAGGAATAGAAAACTGTAAACTTTTGGGCAGAGACATGATCATTTCCCACTATCTTGGCTTCAAAAGAATTTCTAGATCATATGGCAATGCCAAATTAGAAGAAATAATTGAAACTATAAAGGGAATGTATCAGATTGAATTATGATGATTTTTCAACTTATCAAGGAGAATATCATTCTCCTGGACAGAGATTCTAAAGGAGAATATTAGGACTCATGACTCAACAAGAGAGCTAAAATAGTCAAGTGGAGAATGAACTGCTTTACGATGAGAATGAGGTAGTGATGGATGTCTGGTTAGCTATGCAGAAAGAACACCAAAGATTGTGATGACTGCCTCAAAATAATCTGTAAACCAAGGAATGGAGATGGCAGCACATGAAAACACCAATTTGGAACATCAGAAATAAAATCTTGTTGAAGGGTTTTGGAGAGTATTTTTTTTTACTTTTAACACTTGAATATTGCAATCAGGCAAATGACATGACCCCTAAGACGTAAACAGATAGAAATACCCAAAGTTCAAGGAACACACTTCAGAAAACTATTTTCGGACAATTTATTTTTTATGTTTTGCACTAATAAGATAATAATTTTCTCTTTAATATCAAATTCTGATATCAGGGACCAACTAGCTAAATTTCTATGATTAAAAAGTTGGGAGGTAAAGGAAACTTCTTTTTGAAGTGGCTATATATGTAAGTTACCACAATACTTTAATCTTCCCACCTAGCTAATATGTTTCAAAACCCATCCACTCATTTTTTTATTCAATTTTATTGGATTCCATGTGGAGTAATATTTTCTTTTTCAGGCCTAGTCCTTCAGCCGAAAATACAATCTCCTCTAGCATGATAGTCATAAGAAACTAAGCGACCTTAAATTAATACTTAGAACTTGTGGAATGCCTAGCTTCTCACCTTGACGTGATAGCTGACATAAGCATGAAATGTCGATAAACTCCAAACGGTTCTGTCCAGCTTTCTGTTTTCCACGTGGCGAGGAAAAATAACTGTTCAACAGGTGGATATATGAGATCCCCATAAATTAGAAAATTAGAATATATATCAACTCGAGACAAAGAAATTACCAAAGCTGACAAATCCAGCATTTGCTGATAATGCTTCATCTGGACAACCTTCCAACTCCTTAGGGGGGGAAGATGACCACAGACAAGGAGGGGCGTTATTAAGTCCAGCGGTTCTCCTTGCTTCGACAAACTCCTGAATGTTTGCTAAATTATGGGTGAGCTGAAAGAACATAATTCCTAAGCTAGCTAGCATGAGAACCTTCTTAGGGGATATTTTCCAATCAAGCAACTAAGCATTTCAAATACATACACCCAAACATAATATAGAAAAGGGTACATCAAGAAACCCTTTCCGATCCAGAATGAAAAAAAAAAAAAACAAATTAACTTTATTGTGGTAATATAAACATATAAATGAGAACTCGATAGCACTTCCATCAATTTTCATGCAAATGAAAACAGAAGATTTCATACTTTTGTGTCCCTGATATATAACAGTTTACTCGAATATTAGTTGGGCATAAGCCTCCATCTAAAAATGCAACTTCCAACCAATAAAAAACTACAAAGAGAGGAGAAAAACAAAGGTTTTACATTAACAACATGAGTATTTAAGATGTCAGTTCTATTTCAATCATCAATCATTCCAGAGGCCTGAGGAAAAGGTGCATATTGATTATTGACAGTAAGAACAAAGCAAAGAAGGTGAAACTGGAAAAGATTCATGGAAGAATATATTCCCAGTGTCAAACCATGTACCTGAAGGAAAGAAGTGGCAAGAACTGTATCTATGGAATCCTTGAATCGCATGGGGAAAATCACAGTTACCTTATCCGCCTGCAAAAAAATTCATATGTTACTCAGGTCTCTTCTTGCTAACATATGTATCATTACATTTAAGCACCTAAATATCACACGAGCTAGAACAGCTCCTAAGATAGCTCCAGTATGGTTTGAAATTGCATGTTTTGGTAATCAATATATGTTACTGAAACATGTGCAGATAAACAAGTATGTCATAGACTCATAGCTGAGGTCAAACCAAAACATACAAAAGTTTCCATGACAATGAGCTCAAATTGATAACCATCAAATATACTATTCAACTGAGTAAAACAATCAAATCAAAAGAGGTTCAGAAAATTGACCTGGGGAAAAACAAAAAATGATTCATTTGGCCGATGCACAAGTGAAATAATCTTGTTTAAGTCAGACTTTACACCCCTCAAGAGTAGTTGCTTAAATACCGCTCTCAATGGCGCACCCTGTACTAGTTCTCTTACAGAAGCGATCTTTACCAGGAATGCTTGCTTATGGTCTACAGAAAATTAGCAGACACATCAGATGAAAAACCCAGTGTACAAATACAAAATAAAAACACATATGTTATATGTATGCCTATATTAGATCCATTAGAACATTTTTAAAAGTGGAGGACACTAGCAATTATGAATATGTGATCACCAAAATTAATCAAAATTCATGGACAAGAATCTTAGATATCAATATGCAAGAAATTTATAGAAATATTAAGATGCACAGTAACTTAAACAAAACAATAGCTCCTCAGATGAATAGCTCTTAGGAGGTAAAGGCTGTCAAATGCTTGATAAATTAATTCACACAGAAATGAACACAATTTTGAACACGATGGAAATGGAACCGAACACAGTCTGTTCAATGAATGAAATGACAGCAATATGGAAAGGAGAACTCTCGGCACTTTTATTATGGAACTTGAATGTGAAAGAACAGAAAAAACGATGAAATGAAATCCTCACACAGGAGGCCTAATCCTCCGCAGAGGCCTACGAGAAAACTCGTCCAATACTTGATCTCTCCAAGATGGTTTTCACCATTTAAGAGCCTCAATATATAGACTTACAAAATGAGAGAAATATGCAACTAACTTAATTCAAAATTCAAATCTACTAACAACTAACTAATTAAACAAATAAATTAAGAAATAGAATCTAATCAAATCCTAACTAATGCTGACTAAGTATGCATATCCTGCGATATGCATATCTGTATCAATTGCCTCACTCTCGAAACAACCTTGCCCTCAAGGTTGAGCTCAAAATTGAAACCAATTACTTTGTTCGGTGGAGGCTCAAACTCATGCTTTCGGTAAGTAGCCAGAGCATCGAACCATTGCAAATGGCCCATTATATAAAGGAATCGCAACATGACAAGATAGGAGAATGGAACGGCAACTGATGCATGTGGGGAGCCCGGAAAGGAAACCATCATCTGCGTAGACTGCTGGCTAGCAGCGGAAACTAAACATCGCAGCAAGGAAGAGAATGGAGGTTGAAACTGCATAATGTAAGGGCTGGAGGTGGACAACAGCGGTGTTGTCACTGGTGCTAGTGTAGGTGTAGTTGCTGGTGTAGATAGACTAGGAGGAGATGGTAGAGGCACCAAAACTGGAGGTGGAATAGGCTGTTGAACTGCCAAGAGCAGGGGCACTCTATTGATCGCTTTAATGTCGATATCAGTGTGGATTGCAGACGGGGTAATAGCTGATATCTCCTGGCGAACAACAACGCTCTTGGGTTTCCATGCTTCTGAATCACCAAAACGTTTCATCATTTCCTGCGCAAACCGGTCCCAAGATAGAGTGGGAATTCGTCGCATAAGGAGTTGGATCCATGGTACGGCCGGGCCTGCCAAGGCTTCCATGGCAACACTCACGCGATGATCCAGTGGAATTTTTGACACCAGGAAGTACTGATCAGCCTGCGCGAGCCACGCGATCGCATCGGAGCCGTCGAATGTGGGGATTGTGATTGGTGGTGTGCCACCTGAAATTTTCATGTTGGAGCCGTGCCCGTTAGACGAAACTTTAGGGAACGAACCAGTAGTGCTGTTCGGATTCCCGTAAAAGAAGGCAGCCCGCATTTCTGCCCTGAACCACTCGAGTTGAGACCCCAGCGCCGATACACTTTCGTCCATTTTCAGGCATTGAATTTTCAATTCATTGACCACAGTGGTCAACGTCTTCGTCCTCTTCTCTAGATTGCCGACAACCTTCTCCAAACCATCTAAACGGGTGTCTGTGGTACGCGGAGGCACCATCGTTCACCGCACCAATTCTTAGGAGGTAAAGGCTGTCAAATGCTTGATAAATTAATTCACACAGAAATGAACACAATTTTGAACACGATGGAAATGGAACCGAACACAGTCTGTTCAATGAATGAAATGACAGCAATATGGAAAGGAGAACTCTCGGCACTTTTATTATGGAACTTGAATGTGAAAGAACAGAAAAAACGATGAAATGAAATCCTCACACAGGAGGCCTAATCCTCCGCAGAGGCCTACGAGAAAACTCGTCCAATACTTGATCTCTCCAAGATGGTTTTCACCATTTAAGAGCCTCAATATATAGACTTACAAAATGAGAGAAATATGCAACTAACTTAATTCAAAATTCAAATCTGCTAACAACTAACTAATTAAACAAATAAATTAAGAAATAGAATCTAATCAAATCCTAACTAATGCTGACTAAGTATGCATATCCTGCGATATGCATATCTGTATCAATAGCACAAATCTAGTGACCCTTCTGACAGAGCAGGAAATAAGGATTTGGTCAAAAATAGGAAAAACATGTTACGGCAGTCATTATAATCCACCTGTTATGGTAGATGGAACAATTCTAAATTGAAATTTGAAAAAATAACAACTCCAACTTCAACTTAGTCCTCAAGACAGAACAAGCACCTGGAAGAATAAATTCAATCCAAAATTCATGGTAAATGGCTTGTAACATTAATTTCTTAAATTACAGCACTAAGAAGTCTGTCTTCTCCAAAAACCAAAAACAATATAAAATAACTTCTTTCTCTATATGTGACAATTCTTTCTGTCATATCTTTCTCTATATGTGACACAATGCATTGAAACCTTTCTCTAGAAGTAAAACTCACATCTTAGAGCCCCTTTCTAGTTTGTAAAGAAATGTCACTTTATGTATCTCATCCCAATAAGTTCACATCTTAGACTACTTTATCAACCTATAATAGTTTCTCATTGGAACGGTCACTAATGAAGACTGAAAAGGCATTGACCGATAAACTGGTGAAATTATCAAGAACTATTGTCATGGGTCATAGCACCTTCCACACAGCAACTTCCCCCATGACCGATTTAATACAAAACAATTATATTATAGTTTCAGTGTCTATGCACAGGCCAGAGCACAGTGGCATGTTATATATTATGCCATTTCTATACTACAGTATCATCCATGATCTGAGATAGTGATGCTTTAATAATTGAGCATGCTCCTTCTGACCCACTATATTGCAGATATATCCACACCAATGTGCTCAATTTTAAGTACAAAGTCTACTGAGAAGCATCATAAGTTCATAATATACTAACTATGCTAAAGTATGATGCCAAAGCTGTGCTCACTAGAATCATAGCCAGACCACTTGGTAAAGTTAATAGATATTACCATCTGGCATCTAGCTTCATTTACTTCAATAAAATTTGTGTACAAAAGCAATCACACAGGAATCCTTTCCATCTTGTGAGCCAGTCGATCAAATTTTTCAGCTTCTACCAAATCTTAGGAAACACCAAAGCACATGATCTTTATAACTTCAAATAAAGTACCACGTCTATGGAAGTTCTTAAACAATAGTACAAGACAAGTTAAAAGTTAGAGATGGAGAAAACAAACAAATGGAAATAACAAGGGATAGAAGTCAAGGGAAAAAAAACTCGAAAAAAGACCAAACAACAGGTTTCAAATACATAAAGGTCGCTACACGGAAGCTCATAAAGAATAATTTAAAAAGGGAAACTCACTAGACCTTCATCTGGTGGAAGCTTGGACAGGTTCAGTTTCACTGTAAGATTATAACCATCCCTTGGGGGATCAAGAACTTGTAGAACCGCACCATATGCTGCCTTTATAGCTTCTATAGCCCCTTGAGGAAGTCCTCCAAAAAATACAGTTTCTGGAGGCGGTGCGGGTAATGATAGTGATAATAGGAGGAGATTTGGATTCTTTACAGTTGCCTGCAAAGAAAAAATGAAGTAAATAAAATAAGAATAGAAAATCAATATGGAAACACTACAGGTTTATTATGCCATTATATACAAAGATATTGAAATATAATAATCCAAACAAGACATGTAATTATCAACAATCTAAAAACTTAAAATTGATAGAAACAGTTTCTATCAGTAGATTGTGTAGATGAAGGCAATGATTTCGGAAGCGTCTAGAAGTATATGCATCACCTGAATATGGTAGCGGACATCATCAAACTCAACCCACTGGCAGTCTAATTCAACTCCTTTATCAAGACTGAAAAATAGTATAACAGGAGCGAAGAAATAAATAAGTGTCTTGATAGTGAAGTTGTGTTACACTTGTACAATATTTCAGAACAACATTAACAAAGTTAAGGGTTAGACCCACACGAAACACAACAGAATGGTATTAGCACTTAATATCACCAACAATCAAAGTAGAGAAGAAGTGTAACTAGGATATCAGATTGAATCAATAACACGCAAGATCTAAATGAGCTAGTGTAATTCCTAATAAATACCAGTGAGAATTAACTAGACTAACCGGATCCGCATTGTGTAATTGTCCATGGTTTGACATGTGCATATAATTCAAAATGGATAACTTTTAAGAGATCCAAGGCTTTATCAGAAATTATTATGACAATACCTTGGCATCACTAAAAAATCTCATCTTAGAAGTAGATAGCATTCTATTGGGGCAAATAAAATGAAAACTGACTCTAATGACATATATATGGAAATTTGATCATAAGAGCCACCCAGTCCACAACTGTATAGGTGACCAATGAGAGAACTCAAAAAGACAGAAACCAAAAGAATCAATTTCAACTCTAACGGGGAAAAGATAAAAACATACTTCTGAACCCGAGTAGACAAGACTTGCAGGAGATATCTGCAGGGCGACTGCAACAGGATCATCGATTTGTAACAGCTAATTCCAATCCTTTGTGAGGTTAGGCGGTTTAAACACACTCACGGATCTCAATAATTCAAAGATTTATACTGAAAATGAAAATCAATCAAATAATATTATGTTAAAAATGTTTAATATACGCAATCCCGAAAGAAATTAAACAAATCCCTTAGCTCAATACATAGCGTGCGCGAATATTCAATTTTGCAATAGAAATTACAGCATAAATTTTGAAGACACCGAATAGTCGAGATATCTTAATTGTGAAATGAGTACCGAGATCGAAAGTGGCGAGAATTCAGAGGAATAGAGAGAAAAAGCGCGAGGTGGCAAGGGATCGGCATCGTACTGTGCTCAAATAATGAGATACTCTCGAAGTCTATGTTTGTATTGAATTCCCTTCCGAGAGGAAAACGTTGAATTGAATTAAAGGCGGAGAAAGGAGTAAGAATCAATGTGTACCTCCATCGCACACAGACTAATGAGCATTCTAGCGTGTGTCGCTTAGAACCTCCTCTCCTCCTCCGGGGACAGAGGTGGAAGCACCGGCAACGGAGACGGTGGAGATCAGCCGAAGAGACGACGGTGGCTAAGGATTCAGAATGTGAGGGCGGAACGGAACAATATTAGTCTATTTCTTAAAATGGCTAAATCCAATTAATGGGTGTAATGCTATGTTATAATCTCCCAGATCCTATCTGAATTATTTTGAGTATTTGATTACATATTTTAGAATAATTACACGCCCGTATTATTTTGCTAGCCCGAAAAGTTCATCATTTAACTTGAAAAATTAAATTACTATACTTTGGTGGATTAAATTATGGGCAAATTGCTTTAAAAATTATAAACTTTTTCCATTTTTTGGTTATTCCCACAAACTAAAGAATTGGCGTATAATGTCACGAATTTTACATTCAGTCGCCGTTTTTCCATGATAGGTTTCCCGGCCATGAAGCAAGCCAACATGTCTTTTTAAGTTAATGTGCTGCTGACGTGTATAAGTTGATCTGGCTGCTGAGGTGTCAAACTGCCCTAAAAGTCACAAACTAGTTGGTTGCAACTAAATCTAAGAACTTCATTTCCTATAAGAAAGTTTATTAGACAATGGATGCTCAATCCACCGATATTTTAGAAATAAAAAGAAAAAATATGGATTTCATAATGAGGCTAAATGTATTACTACATGATATAAAGATCAGGACGCGTGCCTATCTGTGTCATTTTCAGCCTACGAATTGGATTGATGTCGTTAAGAGCTTCAGAACTACATCGACAAAAATGTCATAGTTCCTCCATCCACCCTAAGAATCCATGTTGCACCTTACAACATAAATGATAGATTTGAAATACTTCAATGTTATAGGAATGTTGGTGCACATGTTGATTTAAATGGAGGTAACCTTGTGGACAACCATGTGGAGGTACTGAACATAATACCCGAATTATTTGAAGATAGTGTCAAGACCTTCACCAACATTTTACAATATAATGTCAATGATAGTGGACAACATTATCGACATATAACGAGTTTCTTCAGTGATATGGGTTGGAATTGATGCAGTGAGTTTCTTCAGTGACATGATTTGTAATTGATGCAGAGGCCCATTCAATAGCGGGTTTTCGATTTTACAGCTCATTTGAGGTATTCGCAAAGGTTGACAATGTGGCCTACCGGTTAAAGTTACTGAATATTTCTTTGGTGCATCATATTTTCATATAAAAATGCAAACAATTCATGCTCATGAAAATTTAAATCATAAATCATGAATTTCTACATTTTAGAAGGGTCGGATTTGGTATCTATGGAGGTTGGACTTGACCTAAGCTTGTTTGAGTTTTACTAATATTGTTATCAACAGCTATAGTAAAATAATATTGAATATCCGTCAAATCCCAAATTATGAGTTATCCGAGCTTTCTCTTTAATTTATTATTTACCGTGTTTGAGATATAAATATCAATTAATTAATGTGAGTTTGTCATTTGACTTCAATTAATTAATATCTCATTTTAAGAATGGTCTAGTTCAAAAACTTCATTTAATATTCGTGGAATAAATTTCAAACGGACAGGTTTCTGAATAATAAAATCTTTTTCCGAATACCTCGATACTATCAAACTGGATTCTACCAACACTTAATTTCAATGCAACAAAATATTATTAGCACCGCAAGATATTAATCACCAATACCCAAGACATCATGATTCTTGGATTACGAAAAACCCGCACCTTTTGATAAATCAAAGTAGAGCATAAGCAATATCGTGTGATCAATGTTATGTCAATAATGATTAAGAAGTAAAAATCACCAAAACCTCATCTTTCAGTAAATATATTTTTTGTGATTTTTAAGAGTTTTATGAATAAATTGACAGAGAACAAAGGGATTGATAAGGGCGGGAAACTGTTAAATATTTGAATAAAAAATCTCCTATGACAAGAATCAACAAATTTTGCTTTTGCATTTTGATATTTTATGTGCTTCCACCGGCGGCAATAGCCAGAGTTTCAGGGCACATGATGTCAAGAGGCTTCCCACAAAGAGAACTGCCGAGAAATGATTCCTTCAATTTTTCCACAAGGCGACAATAGCTAAAGTGATTATTCTAAAGAAATGAAATTGAAATCGAAACCACAAATTCTAACCAGGGTCGGGTCAAATGGGAAATTCCAACAACCCGATAAAGTTCATAGCATTATACGCCAAAATTTTAGTTCGTGGGAAAAATCGAAAAATAGAAAAAGTTTATGACATTTAGGGCAATTTGCCCTTAAATTAACTGCTTTAGAAGCTGGACACAAATAGTAATAATTACTACTACTATAAAAATACCAACTTATCAAAATTGTAGTCCTAGGCTTCAAACGAAATTGTAAACCCTCCAAAATCGATCATCGATCTTATCTTTCTTTGCCTCCGGCAGAATTGTCGTCTATCTCCATCGTTGTGTAAGTAAGGTTGTCGATTCATGATACATTCAGATTTTATTTTTTATTTCGACTTCATTTTGTTGTTGGTTTGTTGCCCTCTTTTTACCGGATTTATTTTGTTTGTGAAATTCTATATTATTTTTGTCTAATATTTTTGGTCTTTAAATTGGAGAAGATGTTTTTTTCCCAAGATAATTGTGATAGTATTTTCGCCCATAAATTAAAAGGAAACTAAATAACAAAATGATAAATGATAAATGACGTTTTGAGTTCGACTCCTCGACCTGTTTTCCATGTCTCATGCGAATATCAAATTATTCGCTTCATTTTTATTATAAATTAAAATATAAAATATACTAGTATTTAAAAAAAAAATTAAAAAACGAACCCAAAAAGAAAGAGTTTCTATTTTTAGGAAACGGATGATGTATATAAATATCAAAACTATAGGATTTGTCGTATTTGCACGATAAAAAGTTTATGAGCTCTCATGCACTCGAATGTGAGGGTTGGAATTAATTTGTGATAGGTATAAACGGATCATTAGAGGGGATTGCTGTAAATTAGTTAGTATTTGATTACATACCTCAGGGTATATGCCCTTAAATTAAATAAATATAAAAAATATTACTAAAGCACCTTTTTAAATGAAAAAGTAGATCGATGAATTTTTAAATTTAGACTCTATTTTTTACTAAAAATTAACATAAAGATAAATCTATTGAATTATGAAAATAAAGTTGGAGAAAGAATGTTCATTCTAAGAGTTTCATCTTTCTCTGTAATATATTCATATGTCCATTTTATACCCTAATATTGCATATTGATTTTTCAAAATTTATACATATACTATACCTTTGTAAAAAAAAATCTTATTTTACAAAATTTGAATGATAGTATGTTATATTCTTAGGCCATGTTTGTTTGATATGGATTGTGGACTGGGAAAGTAATCTGATTCTCATTTATTAAATTTATGTGTTTGGTAAAAATGTGGATAGTAATATGATTTTCTATTATTAAATTCCTCTGTTTGATGAAATTTTAAGGAAATATAGGAAAGGAAAGTGAATCCTAAAATCAGGGAAAGTTATGTAGTAATTTAAGGATTCCTTTTCCTCTAATAAACCTATGTATTCTTTTTCTCCAAAATTAAAAAAATTGTTCTCTTCCACTCCGAAACGAATCTCCTACTCCAATAATCATGCATCATTAGTACTTCAACACTCACAATCAAATAAATAATCTCATCATCACTTACATGTTTATAAGATTATTTTATTTGGTTATGAGTATTGAAGTAGGAATGGTATAAGATTGTTGGAGTAGGAGATCCGCTCCGCTTCCACTGCTCCTCAGATATCTCATCTCTCTCTTGGAATGTCTCCAATCCTTTCTCATTCACCTCTCTTTCTATCTATCTATTCATAACTATTTTTCCAAGTTCTCATTCGAGTTTGCAAATTCACACAATTGTTTCCCATAGTCTACAATCTTCAGCAAAATTGTTGGAAACTTAAATTGTTAGTTGATATATTTCTATTCTCTATTACTGAAATTTTCTTGTTCATGAAATTAGTTGTTGATGGCGTTTTAATACAGTAAAGTTGAGAGCTATGGAGAAAACTATTATTACCTTTTTTAAGAGTTTTTATACACCAATATATAGACAAATATCACATCTTAATGCACTGTATATTTCTAGGTCTTTTATTAGTGGAAATTAAGATTATTTGATTTAATTATTTGAGTATTTAATAGTATATTTTTTAATTTATAAATATAAATATTGGTTTCATAGAAATCCTGATATGTTATCAAACACATTATTCATATTTCTTGGGAATCATATTGTTAGTAATCATATTCCCAGAAATCATTTTTCCTATTATCATTACTTTCCTGTCAAACAAACGAGGTCTTATTGGACAATGATATTGTATGTAACTATTACACTATTCTTATAACACAATTTATTGAAGGGGAAACTTATAAGTTACTGGAAAGTGAGAGACGTTATTTCTGTGGAAATTTTGGGGTAGTTTGATATTTATACGATTATTGCGTAAGAATGAGCTTCTTATTTTTGGACTGTCCATTTCATGATTTTTATCTTGTCATATTAGTCGTAAAATTATTATAAAAAGTTAAAAGAATTAAAACTATTATTAATATTACAATAAGAAAGCTTGATATATTGTAAAACATGGATTATAATAATAATAATAATAATAATAATTGCAATAAAGCGAGAAAAAAAAGTAGAAATAAGAAGTAAAAGAATGACTAAGTCATAAGTTTTGGCCATTTTTCTTTTATTCTTTCTATGAAATAGCTTCATATCCATATTATATAGTTGTATTAGAAGATGTTATTGAAGATATTTTAGGTAATTCTTCCTGTATAATATATACTAATATTCTAAATAAAAAAATATTTATTTATTTATTTATTTTTTTATTTTGTACATCAATGAGCTAGCTGACTACATGTCGATTCGCATTACTTATACAGATGATCTATAATATAGCAAAAAATACAATGAAATAAACATGATTAAATATGTATGGATATGTGAAATAAGAATAAATGTAACGACCCTTTATTTTCAGAAAGCAACAGCAGCACTAGTAAGCAAGACTGCCATCCAGCTGAACTTCCCAATAGAGAATGCTATAGCTGCAATATTCATATAACTAATTAGACTTCACTAATTACAATTAAATTTTAATTGTAAATAATGTATACCTATTTGTATTGTAGGTCGAGTCAAAAGCTACAATATCACCAAACATATGGTAATTTCTCTTCATCAAACTATCGCACCAAAACAGAGCAACCAACTGGTTACTAGCGTTAACTTCATAGTGATATGTGAACGCCCCGACATTTCCTTCTTCTTAGTCATATCATCCAACACCATTTGTACGTCGAAGCCATGTGCGTATGCTTTGACGTCTCGAGAAGCGTTCCTGAAATCCCTGACAGTGCAACCAACAAGTTCAAATCCACCGAGAATTTCCTTCAACGCCTTGAAGGTAAGTGTGGGGCCTATAATAACCTTCGAACAATCAAGAATGAATTTGTGATGTACATCATCCAACTTTCGATTAAGTGTCATAAAGTGTTGATATTGAACCTCAACCATATAATGGTTATGAACCTCGTTGAACTCCTGGATAATATAACCTGTCCTCCTCCTTCGGAGAAGAATGATAAGTCGTATTCTAGGCCTTGGTTACTGGTCAGTACGTCATGATTTACATGTATTATCCGCAAAGAAGTTGCTAAGTGTGCAGGAAAAGGGTCCAAGTCAGTAGGAGAAGGTTCGGACAACTCAGGTGAAAAGAGCGCTAGAAGGGTGCAATACTGACCAGAATGCATGCTAGAAAGAAGGCTCGAGATAGAGGAAAAGGATTGCTTGGATGATCAACCACAAACAAGGGTAAATGACTCATTTCGCGAAGTAAGTCTACCCTAAAAATAAGGGCAAGCCTCCCCATAAAAGGAGCCACTTGGAGAGAGAGAAGCCGTTCGGTCACTAACTTAGTTAGAATTCTCTCTCGGAAAAAATCAGTTCCTCCAGCATTGTCCAAGTCTTCTCATTCCTCGCCACAGCCATGGTCACCTGAAGTTCCAAACGTCCACCGGAGAATCACCGTCCATCGTTCCAACCAGTTCATCTCGTAGTAGTAGCAGTTTCTTCGCCCGGAGGGGCAAAACAATCTTTAATCACTTTCTTAGTTTAAATTTTTGCTTGTTTTCTTTCATTGGATCTGTTGCATAACTTAGCTCTCTGTTACCTTTTGAAGTATTTTGTTGAGATCCAAACGCTTTTGGTAATGAAGTTTGTTTTATGCATTTCTTTTGGTTCGAATCTATTTCATTCTGCGTAGGTAGCTTAGATTTGGTTATTGCTATAATTTCTGAAGCGTCAAAACATGGTTTCATTCTGTTTTGCTTGATCTGAGTTGTAGTTAAGTTTTGTTTGTTCCGATTTTGTTTTTTCAAAGTGATTAAGTGCGAAGTTTGAGTTTACGTAGATTCTGTCACCTTGCATGTAGTCCAGTATGCGTAACTTCTAATTTCGTTTGTTTATCTTCGAGTTTTAAGTGTTTTAATCGGTAGATTTGGTTTGTAAAGTTGTTAATCTGAATTGTTATCCATGGAATCTGAGTTTATTTGATTTTGGTGTATGCTTGTTGGAGAAGACAACATCCACACCCAAGTTTGGGACCACTTTTACTTTTTAGTTACTTTTTGCTTTTGAGTTGGTATTCTACAGACCTGTCAGAGTAGCCACCCAACCACCACATATTCTATGTTATTCCATATTACCTTTTATAGTAACCGTTTTACTTTCCACATGTCTCCAAAACACCTTGTCCCCCATTCTCACGTACACAGCCACATGTCGATCACTTTCACACCCACCAGTCAGTAGAGTATCACATTTAATTCCTGTCTAAGTAGAGTCTCAACCCAAAGCGTGGTAGCTAACCAAAACCGTCCAGATTATCACCACGATTATCCTAACGTGTCCATCTCTGTGGGATTCGACCCTTACCTCCACTATACTAGCCAGTAGAAGTGGGTTGAGGTTGATACCAGGTTTAGGTTGTCGTGCCAACGACTCTCAGCTAGTTGGGATTTTCATCCTGATCAGTTGGATACACCCTTACGCTAACACAACACCGAAAACCTGCTCTTTCATAGAACTTTTGACCGATGACTGGCTTCAAGTCTGGAGAAAAATTATGCATTACACCAAAACATCGCAGAAAAATTATGCATTCACGTACAACCAACACTGTATACAATACCAACAAATAACACCAAAACATCTCTAAAAATTATGCATTACAGTTTGTACATCGTACATTACTAAGTAAAAACAAATACATTATATTGAATTATTCGTACATTACTGAGTATATTAAACACATTAAACTGAAGTATTCTTACATTAAATTTATCGCTTAGTACTAATCCCTAGCTGATATAAGACTAAACCCTAGATGAATGACTGAAACTCGCTGCCTAGGAAATGGTTGTGTTACTTAGACCGTACTACACCCTAGCCCCAAGGATTGCTAAACACTTAGGGAATGAATTTAACTTGCACCAAAAAAATATAATCCTGCCAATCTCAGACATTGTATACAATACCAACAAATAACACCAAAACATCTCAGAAAAAAATGCATTACAGTTTGTATATCGTACATTACTGAGTTAAAAAAATACATTAAACTGGAATATTCGTACATTTAATTTATCGCGTAATACTACTCTCTAGTAGAGATGATAACTAAACCCTAGAGGAATGACAGAAACTCGTGGCCTTTGGATACATTTCTGTAGCATAGTCCTTACTACACCTTAGCCCCAAGGATTGCTAAACCCTTTGGGAATATATTTTACTTGCGGCAAACCTTACCAAGTGAACTCGAGTTTTAAGCGGTTAAAAGAGAAATATCACGAGTATCACAAAATATATTTTCATAGACTGGCCAGTCAAAATAATCCCCCATTTTCTCATCAAAATCACAATCATTCCATGGTGCGACGAAAGTGTGGCCACACTTTTCGCCCACGAGACCGGCCGACTAGCAAGGACGGCTCCCGATCCCATCGTGTACACAGGCTGCAGTAGGGCTTGCGGCCCATACTCAGACCCGAATTCGTATAAGCATATCCAACATCACATTAAAACAAACATAGGCATGGCATAACAGTTAAACCACCCTTATAACACCAAACAACATTTTGATAAAATAAAAGAGAGTTTTTAGAGTAAAGCCCACCTCGACTGCTTAGTTTTCAAGTAGTTTCGCTTTTCCGTTATCCGGCTTCGCAACCAAAGTTTCACCTTTTAATCACATAGGCACATATCACAAATTAGGTTCAATACTACTCTTACTCATGCATGTCTCAACACTTTTTCCCTTTTCCCATCGATTTATCTTAACGTTACTAATCAATCAAGATCATGTTTATCACACACGAATATTTAACCATCAAACACACTCTACACAACACAACACAACACCCACACACCACACGACACACACATGCACACACGCCACACACGCCACACACACACACACATGAACATATTCCCACATCCCTTTTACCCCACTTTCACTCAACCAAGATGCATGAGGGTTCAAGAAGACCGATTAATCGGTTAGAAAGAAGAAAAAGAAGAAGTAGAAGAAGAATAAGAAGAACTCATAAACAAAATACCTTTTTAGAGAAAAACAATCGGTAGAAACAAAGTAGAGACTTGGTTCTTCAATATCCTCGGATTAAACTTCAATTTCTTCTCAAAGGATGAAGGATTAATGGAGTAAAGTAGAAGAAAATTGAGAGAGAACAAAAGATGAGAGGGGGCGTGTAGTATGGGAGGGGGCGAAAATATGGGGGCTAGGGTTAGGGGTTTTGGTTCTTATTTATAGAGTCCAACAAGATGTTTAGGTAATTAGAATAGAATATTTGGTAAGATCTCATTCTCCACAATTAAATAAATAAATATTGTGAAGTAGGGAAGAAGAATTAACAAAAATAGATCCTAGGGCAAATCCCATAGGTTTCGAAAATTAGGCTATTTATTTAGCCAAGATTTTGTCTTGAATATATTTTACGGAGTAGAATAAAATATCACGGAGCAAAATAAAAATAAGGATTCTCCCAACTTGGGATGGTAATAGGCGTCCCTATGCCTATTTAAATAAGGCATGGATTTTTTTGAATATTAACTAAAATAAGGTAAGACAAGATCTCTTGAAGTATGGAAAGATTTGATAGAATAAATACGTCGAGATTAACCCTACGAGATTCTAACTCAATTGAGGCTATTGTACTACAAAACTACATGTAAACACTACTGGAATTGTACATTACTGACAGCAAATTCACAATAGGTATTTCATGAAATAATATATCACAATCAAACAATACATACAGTAAATTTCTACGATGAACGATTACTGCAACTAATTGGTACTCTCTCTGTCCCACAAAAGATGTCACTCTTGTGGGATGACACGGGATTTTAGGATGTTTTATTTTGTGTGTTAAATGTAGAGAGGAAATATAATTTTCATATTCATGTGAGAGAGAATTTTTTCCAAAAATGAAAATATTACATCTTTTGTGGGACAAACTAAAAAGAAAAGTGGGACATCTATTATGGGATGGAGGGAGTATTTCATTGAACAAATCGGGTTTATAATCAATGAATGAAAAATTTTAATTACCTTCTTCCATCGTTGAGAAAAACGAAAGCAACGAACGGTCGCTACAACTAATCGATTTTTTACGAGAAAAAATAAAAAACCAGACTACTTCGATGAAGAAAACCCGACAACCTTTTATGGAGAATGTCTTCAACAGAGAAAAATCGGTGAAAGTTTAGGGAGAGAAGAAAGATTGTAGCGTGTAATCGTGTAACAAAAACCGTTGTGATCTTTGATAGAGATAATCAAGAAAATTACCATAACAAACTCATTAGTGTATATCAATAATAACTTTTTCGAAATATATAAATAATTTAATTAAATACATATGGCTTTATTTTTGGCTATTAGATCTTCAAATTGTGGTGCTGAGATTCAGTTGGATGAATGAACACTAATTAAAAAAAGTATATACATTCCTATTTTAGAAACAAGTTTATGGTTTAACTCTAGATGTTATACAACGTTTTTGTTTTGTTAAGTAAAGCAATATGTTTATATACGTATACATGAAGGAGAATTAAGAACTTTCTATCAATTTGAGATTGGTACTGGAATGTGACATCAATTGTTCAATTATTGAATTAATCGGGTTTATTCAATCGGGTTACGGTGTTACAGCTTGATATATTGTCAAACATGGATTATAATAATAATAGTAGTACTTGCAATAGAGAAAAAAAAAAGTAGAAAGAAGAAGCAAGAGAAAGACTAAGTCATAAGTTTTGGCCATTTTTCTTTTATTCTTTCTATGAAATAGCCACATATCCATTTTATATAGGTATATTAGAAGATGTTATAATTCCAGTATAATATATACTAGTAATATTCTAGATAAAAAAAAGTATATTTATTTATTTATTTTGTACATCAATGAGCTAACTGACTACGTGTCGATTCACATTATTTATACAAATGATCTATAATATAGCAAAAAATACAATGAAATAAACATGATGAAATATGTATGGATATGCGAGATGAGAATAAATGTGAAGACTCTTTATTTCCAGAAAGCAACAGCAGCACTAGCAAGCAAGACTGCCATCCAGTTGAACTTCCCAATAGAGAATGCTACAGCTGCAAATATTCATATAACTAATTAGATTTAACTAATTATAATTAAAATTTAATTGTAAATGCATAGCAACAAGCCTTTACAATATTAAGAAGAAAAAAGAAAAAAAATAGAAAAAAAATTGTAAACTACGTACCTTGGTTACTGTCACCATTCGAAGATGGATTTGAAGTAGCACTTGAAACTTTGAGCCCAAGCCTTTCACACGAGTTCGACCCAATAGCACCTAATTAAATAGTAATAACATATTTAATCATTAACCTTATTAAACTAAGGAATGTATTGTAACGCCAAATAATTAAAAAGAAACTTACAATCATTGTAGCAGGGAAAAGCAGTGACGTTGAGGAGATTGGAGTAGCCAGCGTTGCATTGACACGTGTGAGTACGTGTTAAGTTCTTTGAGCAAGTTCCTTCTCCACAGTAGACCCAATAGCAAGCTAAGAATGATCACCAATATTAGAAAAATAAAGAAATCTATATAATAAAAAAAATTAGATAAATTGAGGTATTAACAATTGAGGAAAAGATTAAGGTAATTACGATCAAAGACGGATGCGATGTTGGGAACTGCTGGGAGCGGAGGGGCGGCAGGCATACATGAGTAGTTCACGTCACCTAAATACATTTAATTAGAACGTCAGGATATGTCATACTGTAAAATTCTTTTACTTACTAGTACAATTTATACATATACTAATACAAGAATTATTTTGCAAGGCACGAGCCTTATAAATGGTTATACTAATACAAGAATTATTTTGCAAGGCACGAGCCTTATAAATGGTTTACTTCTTGAAGAGAGTTCTAGTGAATACGTTATTCTATTTTTATATAAAAAGTTGTCTACTAAAAGTCTAATAATTCGCTTGCCACGTGGTTAATAGAGTTCTACTTATTAAGTATTCAAACAATTAAAGCTCACATCTTAAATTGGAAATGAAGTTTTAGTTTTATCCGTCCACAATTACGACATAATATACTTGCACCTTACTAATCATAGATGTAAATTAAACAAAAAATGGAAATTGAAGAAAAGTTTGAAATTTAACATTAGTTGACATGAAAGAGAGGGAGAGGAGAGAATAAGTACAGTCGGGAATGATGCAGGGAAGGAATTCTAAGTCATCTTCATCGTCAAGACGTGTACGCTTCCACCCTTGTTCGCAGTTGCACTTGAAGCTGAAGGGAGAGCCTGGAGCAGCCTCACAACTTCCCTTTCCACACTCCACTTCTTTGCATAAATCATCTACTCATCCACCAAAATATTTATTACTCTCAAAAACAGAAATGGATGAATAAAAGAGTAAGAGAAGAATATTATATGTACCAAAAAAAGGAGCTAGGCTAGGAGGAACATGGTTATCTCCTTTAGCTGCCATGGGCGCCAAAAGCAGGGAAATTGCAACAAAAACACCAAAATATGAGAGAGCCATATCTGATCAATTGGTATTTGTTGGAAGTTATAGTGTACACTATTATTTCCTATGTACATACTCCTATATATATAGTGACTTATAGAAGAATGAATCGTGTTAACTTAGGTTGAAAAAAGGAACAAAATAAAAATAGAGCGACTCTTTCTCTGAAGAAGCTTCTGCTACCCTGACTAAAACTTGATCTGAATGTCAAAGTTTACTAACTACACCAATGGCTCTTTTCTGCGCGTTTTGTTTCAAAAAATAGTTGACATGGTCATTAAATTACCTAAAATACACGTTTATGGACTATGGTAGTAGTTTTAAGTTTTAATCCTACATTAATATAATAATTTGATTCATTGTTTGATTAATTAAATATTGACTTTGGAAGCGTATATGGCGCAAAAAAGTCAGAAATGGGAAGCTGCTGCTGCCTTTATTTTCCACGTAGAAAGAAGCTTCTGATAAAGAAATACACTAATGTGAGCATTGAAACAGAGAGATTGAGAAGGCCGGCTTTAAATTACGTGGCAAGGAAGACACTGCCAAGACAAGTAACAATTAATTACTCCTGCACTTTATTAGTCATCTACGCATTATATTATATTCCTCTGCTTCTAGGCGATCATACTATTGGCTCTTTTTTTTCCTCTGTGTAGCATATTTTCCTCTACTTGATTATTTCTGCCATCTACTCTAGTTTTAAAAGAATAATAACGGTACTCCCTCCGTCCCATAATAGATGATACATTTGAAAATTGACATGGAATTTTAGGTGATGTGGTTTTGTATGTTAGATGGAGAAAAGAAATAATACATTTATATTAATATGAGGGGGAGCTTTATCTATAAAAGGAAATGTGACATCTTTTGTGGGACAAACTAAAAAGGAAAGTGTGACATCTACTATGGGACAGAGGAATTATTATTATTTGGGAGGTTTTGTGAAATAGAGAGAAGAGTGTGTTGATATTTCAATATACTGTTGACATTTTAAATATACGGTAGAATTAGCAACTTAAGAAAGTTAGCAACGGATCACACTTCATTGACTTATATTGAATATATAGCTCATTTTCGTCCATGATTATTTTTTTTAATTTTGATTTTTCCATTAAAATTAGTCCTCATTCTCATTTATAAATTTTTTTAATTATCTCTCTTATTTTATTATTTGCAAATAAAAAAAATGTAGCATCCACAAATAAGACTCCAACTATGAAAATCATGGCCACAACGTCGCCACAAGACAGACCTTATTAAAAGTGGCAAACATACAAGAAACATCTATATGCAATATGATCAATTACGTAAACAGATAACAAACTTTTCTTCTCTGTTTCGTTTAAAAAGAATGAGATTTCACTGAATTTTTTTAGAACGACGAAGAATTTTGTCATCCCACTAAAAATGCAGAAAGAGGGGAACTAGAATTAAGTTTTTGAGAATTGATTTGGTGAAATGATGTTTCGTGTTTACATGTTTGACGAAAAAGACGGTGAGAAAAGGATACACATGGAAGCCAAGCAGGAAACGCTACCATGCATAATCTCCCACCACGAATATATATTTTCAGTATAAAATAAGCTATAGCTTATGTCGATCAATCGACAATTTTGACAATTTTCAACACAAGTATAAATATTCCAACTCAAACACCATAAAACAGAGTAGTTGTGAGCACGAAGGGCCATGTAGCGTTCTGACTTCAAAACTTAGCTCTTGCACCAGTAATTACCTTGACTCCAAATGTCATTGACAACACAATAAAGTCTATCTCTTCCTCCGACGCAACAAGTTCTAATATGCAAGCTAAGATGAGCATACCTAATGTAGCAAATGGAAATTCCCACGACTTCCAAAAAAAAAAGAGGGGAAAATTAGTAGAGATGAATGGCAAGGTCGGATGATGAAAGAGTGGCATCTTATAAAGTTTGCAAAGGAATTAATTCGCCATCACCATTTCTCAACCTTGAGCAAAAACCAATATAGAGTAATTGGCAAATAGCACTCATCCAAATACAATTGTAACCAAGAAATGGATCTATAGTTGTTGAAACGCCTTGATCAACTCAGGATCAACATTCTCTTGAGGCTCCCAAGTAGGCTCCTCAATATCCGCCCACTTCACCAAATACTCCACCTTCCCTCCCTCCCCCTCCCGCCGCTCCACCACCCCCTCCGCCACCGCATACTCAAGCCCCGCCTCAAAATCCGCCACCAAATCCTCCGCCACGTACCTCGCCTTCACCCACTCATTCTCCCCTCCATCCTTCCACCTCACCAGATACTCCTCATTCTCCCCTTTCCCCCTCCTCTCCATCACCTCCTCCACCTCCGCGAACTCGTACGCAGCCCCCTCCAGCACCCCCACCACGCTCTCCAGCCCCATCCTCCTCGCGAACTGCAGCTGCGGCGTCGACTTCAATATCTCCCGCGCCAGCTGCACCGGCGTCCGCCCCCGACCATCCACCGCCTCCACGTCCGCCCCGCACTCCACCAGCAGCTTCGCCACGCCCGGCTTCACGTAGCCGGCCGCCATGTGGAGCGCCGTGAGGCCGCCGCTGACGTCGCGGTAGTCGACGTCCGCGCCGGCCTCGGCCAGGAGGCGCACGCACGCCTCGGAGCCGAGGCCGGCCACGAAGAGGAGGGCGGTGCGGCCGTCGGAGTCGACGGCGTCCACGTCCCTCCCGTCGCCCGAGGCTATCAGCTGGGCGAGGGCGGCCTCGTCGGCCTTCTTGGCGGCGTTCCACCACGGCGTCTCGTACTCCGCCACCACGTCGCGGGCGATGAAGTCGGAGGGGACCCACGTGGGGGCGTGCTCGTCTTTCCACTCGATCAGGTACTCCATCCCGCGCCCGCCCGGGAGGGCTCGGCTGCCGATGATGCGGCTGACCTCGCCGTAGCTCTCGTCTTCATCGTAGTCGGTGAATTCTGGATTGGGCGGCGGAGGGGGGCGGCTCTCGAGGGTGGCGGAGAGTGAGAAGGTTCTGAGTGGGAGGGGAAGATGGGGTTGGAGGGGGAAGGATAGTGGGAGGGCGGCGGCATTGGTGGTGGAGAGCGGTGGAGGGGTGAGTTTGAGGCGGGAGAGAGAGGGGAGGGCTGTCATTGGAGGTTTGAGTGTGTGATGGAGATAGTAGGACTTGGAAAAGGGAGGTTAGATTGTTGGGGATAAGAAACCATATCCATGGTTGAGATTGACTAGATATGTTTTGTCACTTAAAGTTGAAGACCATCCCGATATATTTAATTAATTATTTATCTTTCTTAGTTCAAAATTTAATGATAGATATCTCTTGCAAGAATTCATTCATACTCCCTCCATTCCATAATAACGGAGGCAATTCTTTTCGGCACGGAGATTAAGAAAAATTGTGCTAGATGAGTTAAGTAAAGAAAGAGTAAATATGAAATGAAAAAGATAGAGAGATGTAGAGAGAATAAAGTAAGAGAGAGTAAAGTAAGAGAGAATGTGTTAGACTTTTACTAAAAAGGGAAATGACTCTATTACTATGAAACGTACCAAAATGACAAATGACTACATTACTATGGAACGGAGGGAGTACGAAATATAGGAATATAAAAAGCCACATGAAATAGTCATTAACATTTCCATACTTGAGAGTTGCGAATCAAAAGCGCCATAAACTTCTTCTTCCATAAATAGAAACTGCATAGCTAAGGATCAGGTTTGCTGAGGGCATCAGTGCCACGATCTTTGGATGAAGCCTAAGTGTTCTCCAGTAGCGTAGGAACTCGCTCCTTCACAGGTGTGCTTCTGCATATGTTCCGAGTCAGCTAGTGTCTGCATAGGGACACTTGTTCCCATCGTGTCAACCGTAGTGTTTGGTGGTATAAGGTTATTAAAGTGATTATTAGATGGGTGTTGATAGTAGCGCTGATCTTGTATTGGTGCTGATGTTTCAGGACTGCGAACCAAGGATTGCATGCCTGGCGTGGTTATTGAGTTCAAGACAGTTACTCTTTTCACATCTCCATCTGCCATTTTCACCTGTGCGACAACATACTTATTTTCAGTAAAAGCGCAAATATGAAGGCTCGAAGCAGATCCTTCACCAAAAAAAGATCCAGCTATGTTCACGACTAGCAGGCTACAATCAGCAGCTCAAAAAATCCAATTCTTACAAAATATCCTATACAAGGGGGGCTTATGTAGTCATTTTCTCTAATATAGATCCAAAATGTAGGACTTAATTAACAAAGTTTATAGTATTTGAAGTGTCATGTACTTTGTAAATCGAAAAAAGTCCATGGAAAGTAGATGGAGTGTCGTCGTAGCATCTTAATGATAGTAAACTTGGTCAGTTAAAGTCTTCAGCATTTTAAGCTATTAAATGACTTCACTTACCTTAGCTATCATGGTTTCAACATTAGCCTTCAGAACTCTATTGCCAACTACTGCTTCATTGCACTTCTGGTTTATGTCTGAAAAGCGCTTGAGGCATGTGGCATTTTCAACTGTTAACTCAGAGATCTAGGGAGAAGAAACACCAAGATATAATTAAACCTAGTGGAATAACTTTCTTAACGAAAATGATGAATAAAACTTGTACCCGTGTCTTAACCTCAGGCTTATGGGCCTGCTTCCTCTTCCTTGATCGGCGAGCTGATTCTCTATTCGAAATCAGTCTGAAAATACTCAACAATTTTATTAGATAACACCATTAATTTGAAGCTATAAGTTAAGATAACCATAACATGTTTGGAACTATAACATCACGCTGGATATTTTTTACACCACTCTGATATACAGTATCTTTTGAGCAATTGAAAAAGGTTACTTAATCATTATTGAGACATTTCAAGATATCAAGTGACTAAATGTTCAGAAACTTCACATAAAAAATCAAAAACAGGTCATGACAATTCTGTTATTACAGCATACTTGAGGAGCATCTCCATAATATCATATGTTATCTTCAAATACAGGTGTATAGTTCTCAATCATCTCAAAGCTTTAAAAAACGAAAGAACATTCATCCATGCCTATAAATGTCTCAAGTTTCTTCTAATACAGGTCAGTGTATGACATAAATTGGATGCTACAACCTATTGGCTGTAGGGCCAGGGCTTTAGTATCTCAGACAGTTGAATATTTCCAAAGTATAGCTGAAACCAAAAGTGATATTCTCAATCATCCTAAAGCTTAAAGAGAAAAAGAAAGCACATTCTTATTCTAACACGATCTGTATATTATATTGTCAGAGAACTCAGTGGTTTAGGCAGGTCCTACAAGGTGAATCCACTAACATTACATTTTAAATTTTCCCATTGCCAATATCATCCACTAATATTATGACAAGTACATACCCTGGCATCCCCTTTCCATATTAGATCTTTCTTCTTTTAAAATACAATCTCTTTACTTAGGATGTTCAACAACAATCTGCATCCATTCTGTGGTACAAGTTTTCCATAATTGACAACTTTTGTAAGGAAACGAAGGATTGGGAAACTCGCCTACTAAGCTTAACTGCACTATTCTTTTGGGAATAGAAATATATACAGAGAGGATACAAAAGCATACCTTCTCATGCGTTTTGCATCAGCAGGGTCCATATTTTGAGTAGCCTCAGTTTCTCTGCCATCATCATCAGGCTGATCCCTAGAAGAGCCACTTAATGTAGACCTCACTTGAGCAACTGAAAGAACAGGTTGTACACCAACCGTTTCACTAAAATCCTTGACTTGTGTCTTTGATGAATCCCTTCCATTTGCTAAAGAGACAGTAAAATCAACAAAGATTTTGTTACTCATAGGTTCAATATTTCAAAATTGTAAATCATCTGTATTTCAATAACTATTTCAGTAACTCCTCATCAGCCTACTCACAAACAAGCATTTCATATTGCTTATATTTGTAGCAGTAGATTTACAACCTTTTTTTTCAGATTTTTAGGTTAGATAATTTTATATATGAAGATATCCTTTCGTTATTTTGAGAAAAATAGGAGAACCAAAAAGGAGTAAATCACGCTGCATGAACTAGGGTGGTCACTAGAGCAGACATGAATGTGTACCCTTCTACCAACCCTCAGGCATGTGATCAATCAAGAAGCCACCAACTCTTAAAGCTTTCAAGATCAAGATACAGATCTCCATCTCTTGAGATTATTTTCATTATTGTGTAGATTGTCTTTCAATGTTTAAAGATTTGATTCCTTCTTTATCTTTAAGTGCTAGTTTAGACTTTAGAGTTAGTAGGACTCTCTTAACTAGATCTTCTTTGGAAGAGCTAGATATCTCGGAAAATAAAGAATTCAGGAGTATGCCGGTATCAACTATAGGCCTCTTTGGAGGATTAGGATTGTCTTAGGCCTTTTTTGGAGGATTGGGATTATCTAAGGCCTCTTTGGAGGATTGTTATTCTTTGAGTGTCTATGTAAGTTCTCGTCTTCTGTTTTCGCTTTGTACTTGTTCTTTTGTGTTCATCTACCTTTACTCCATAACAAACAATGCCTTTCACATTTGTATAACGCATACATAGAGGGATACAAAGGCTACATTCAAAAAAATCACAAAGGACTCACGCACACCACAACTTACGCAAACACCATATCTACAACTAAACAACTGATTCATAGTATCTCATTAAAACATGTGAAGTATGAAGCAAAGCATAACATCTCTGATACGTATTAATCTTGACTTACAACTGCATTCTAAAGGGCATCAAGAAGAAATAGAGAATTTATGATCATGGGAAAAAACTCTATCAAAATTCACTAAGTAGCGCATAAATTTGAATAACCTTTATTTGAAACCTGAGACCCAACATCAGCCGCTGCATTAGATTCCGGAGCCTTGCCTTTAGGTGCCTAATGATAAATAAGCATTGTTGCATATGATAACAGATTAAATAAACAAAAAATACGGCAAAGGCACAATAGCTGAAGCACGTGGTACAAAACTACAAACTATCAACTAACAAACAGTAAGAGATCAGCTGGAAACTATGCATAGAATAGTCGACTAAAACGGTAAGGATGAATTGATAAAAGTTACCCAAGACAAAGCGACGACGGAGGCACAAGCCAATTCGAGGCGGCTTTTGAGGAGCTCACGTTGATCGGTCGGAATATTCAGCGGGGGAGGTGGCGGCGGTTGGTGATGGTTGGCGTTGATCTGAACGACGTCATCGGCTGGCAAGGTGGTGATGACATGATCGGGCGAGGTGGCTTCCTGCAGATACTGCTGGAATGCCCATTCCGATGAGCTGCGATTCATCCCTGGCAGCTGCTCAAAGTCAGCATCGTCTTGCAGGAAAACGGGAGGCCACCAGAGTCCGTCATCCACTGAGAAAAAACTATCGTCATCCATTGAGAAAAAACTATCCATCTCCCTAATGAATGATCACAGCATGTTGCCCATATTTTTTAGTATTATAATTTTGTATATTTGGTAACACCACTTTTGTATATTTGGTAACACGAATCTTACATATAATCGTATTAATATTATGATTTTTACTTCTATATTTGTTTTTTCTTATCTACTTCAAAAATTGGTATTATTATTTATTAAATACAAACTATTATAGTGTAACTTTTTATTTTGTACTTTGTCTTATTAATGAAATTTTATAAAAATGCATGGCGTACTTTGATCAATCGTAATATATAGATAAAATTATCACTTTCTTCTTAAACTTTGGATTATTATCTTTGCTATTAGTACAGGAAGTGTCAAGTTATGCATTCGCAAAGACCAAACTAAAAATATATAGGAGTATTAAAGAATCATTATTGAATTAAATGTTCCTTCGACGGTATTATCACGAATATTGACGTGTCCCGTGTCCGTCCCCACTGTTAATATGTCCTTAAGTCTAGATGCCACATGGGGCAGATCGGCTGAGTTGAGGCAGTGATCACTTGGATGATCCTATTTGAATTTAGGAAAACAAATTTAAAATTTTTATAGAATAATTATTTGCATATTATCTAAATTTAAGATATTATGTACTATAATATCTAGATAATTTTACTATTATCATTTAGATATATCATTCTTTAGATGTAGAAATTATTAATAGAATATTTAGATTATTATAGAAAAGAATCTAGATATTTAGAATAATAGGGTAGATTATTCTAGAACAGCTATTGAATCAATGGTGGCAAAGCTGTTTTAGATACTGTGAGTTAAGATTGCGTTTTTGGATTTTGGCCATATTTCGAAGTTTTTAAATTTTTGTACATTTGGTAATAAGAATCTTACAGCTAACCATATTAATATTAGGATATTTTTTTTCTAAATTTGTCTATTTCCATTATTGTGATTCTTGTCTTAATTCAAAAATTGATATTATTAATTTTATTACTCCCTCCGTCCCAAGGAAGATGACCCCTTTCTTGGGCGGTACGGAATTTTATGCAACTTTATTTTGTGTATTAAATGGAGAGAGTAAAGTAAGAGAGATGATAAAGTAGAGATAAAAGGATTTTCATTTTAAGTAATCGGTCATGGACAAATTAAAAAAAAAGTGGGTCATCTTTAATGGGACGGAGGGAGTACTATTTATTAAATACAAACTGCTATTAGTATAACTTTTTATTTTTTGTACATGGCTTATTATTGAAAGTTTATAGAAACATAAGGCGTACGTTGATTAATTGTAGTATGACATAAAATTCTCACTTTATTCTTGAACTTTGGGTTATTATCTCTGCTTTTAGTTATAGGAAGTGCCAAGCAGAATTATTTATGCATTTAGGTGCATTGAGTTTCTGGGCCTTAACAATCTTTCACTTTTGATTTTTTAGTGCAAAGACCAAACTAAAAAAATACAGTAAAGAATCATTATTAAATTATTATGTTACTTATCAAATGAAAAAATAAGAAGTCAAGTATGATATTATATATTTTGAAATATCTGTTCCCAAATAAATATTGAACTTGTTGGTTCTTACTGCATCTTGTCTAATAATATTGCCACAAGACATATTTGATAAGCCTATGTCCACATTTAAACAAATACTAATAAAATTTGAAAGAAAAATTAAATTACAAAGGAAAAAACTTCATAAATGCTTATATAATGCAAGCGCATGATATATATAGACAGGACCTTGAATTCCAGTTACAACCCATGTTTGTCCCGTAGATGCCTAATAAATCCATTCACAGCTAACTAATCCAGACCCTTTTTCTTTATTGGTATAAACCCAAGGATTGTAAAGTTCATTACACGCAGATTTTTCAAAAGATGGGTCGATATCTTTTTTTTTAATATTTCAAAAAAAATGGATAAACCAGGAGGATCTTAATACTCAATAGTCTCATTTTGTCATTTTTGGATGTCCACCAAAAAGAAGTCTCATTTCTATAAATGGAAACTCTCTCTTTCATACTTTCCCTACAAAGTCTCTAAAATAGGCAGGGACCCACATCTTTCTATTGTCGAACATGGTTACAAACCACTCGACATCTAGAAGTTCATAGCGCTCCATTATACCCATCAATGCAGCTTCAAAATCAGCCGGCTCTAGTACCTCAGACCACACACAAGTAATGATCTCTTTTTTCAACTCTTCATTTTCTAGAGATCTTCTTGGAACTTTGTCAGTAAGTTTAAGCATGATGTGCCACATGCACCATCTATGCTTTGTATCTACCAAAACATCACACGACTAGCAGCTCTCATACCTCGGTCTTGGTCAGTAACGATCATCATAGGAGCTTGACCCATGGATTCCACAAATTGCTTGAAGAGCCATGAATAAAATTCTGTGCTCTCATTGGATAACAGTGCAGCCCCAAATGTCACCGGCTTTCCATGATTGTCCTTGCCCGTGAACGGAGATAATATCATGCAATATCTGTTTCATTGGCAAAATGGGTTATTAATCAGTAATTAGCAAGCATAAACAGTAAACTGCAATATATGAGTCCTAATATGCAATATCATAAATGGTAGACAACAATATTAGAGTCCTAATCTGCAAAGTTAGCCAAACAGAAAACCTAATACAGAGAATACATAATTTAGATATAAATGAACAAGGAATTACCTATTTGTATTGTATGTGGAGTCAAAGGAGACAACGTCACCATACAGTTGATAATTCCTCTTAGATACTGCGTCGCACCAGAAAAACGATTTCAACTCATTTGAAGACCCAAGCTGATAGTGATATGTGAAATCAGGATATGACTTATTTTTCCTTGCCGTTTCATCTAACAACATTTGTGCATCAGAACCTTCGACATAAGTTTTGAGACCATGGACATAATTCCTAAGTTCTGCCACAGTGAGCCCCACAGTGTCATAGCCGCCCAAGAACTCATTCAAGAATTTGAATGTCATCGTGGGTCCAATATTGGCTTTCGTGCAGCCCCATATGAATCGCATATGTACTTCACCCAATCTACGGTTAATATGCATGTAGCGTCTAAAAAGGAAGTTCAATCATACTATGATTGTGTGTTTCCAAAAATTCCTGAACAACATACCCCACAAACCCAACCTCAGAGACATTCTTGAGTGACATCCGACCCCTACATTCACACCTTTTGGATGTGCGTCTACGCTTGGTTATAAAACCCTCTTGTGCATGCATCTTGTCCATTTCAATCCCCACCTTCAATCCCTCCCTATTACAAACAAGGTATTGCCACGTAACAACATCTCTAGTAGATTTGATTCCACATTTACGCACATCGAAACCAGTTTCCCGCCCATAACCTTCATAAAAGGCAATACCCTCATCTAATGAATGGAATTTCTTACCAACATAAGGACGGAGTTCGTCGGGGCATGCTGGCACACATGCAACTGGATCAAATGATAAAACATGAGGCAAATTAGTTAAGATACAATTGACTGCAATAAACAATTAGGCAAACAGCAATGTGATACACATAAACCAACAATTGTTGCACACGATTATAGGAATTATTACAAATTACTAAACAGAACCAGAATCAGTAGAAACAGAGTATTGCCATGAAATCATAGGTTAATACTCTGCATTACGCCTTATGAAATCGAACAATATTGAACAGAAGTAGAAACACACTCTACTAAACAAGTATTCATCGAAAAAAGCAAATCTAACAAAATCAAAAACTACTCTTCAACCAAAATCAAAGAACACCCATCAACCAATATTGAACATAAATAGAAGCATAATTCTTCAAAAAAAAAAGATCAATAATCGTCAAAACAGTAAACAAATTCGTCGTCAAAATCGTCCAATAATTGACCATTCTTTTGCATCTAAACATGTCGATGCTCACCTTCAAGAAAAACGTCCAAATCAAAATTGATGATCGAGTCGCCCATATTCTCATGAATTTGTGGAATGAATTGCAGAAACCTATGAAGAGAACACGATTTGGAGATTTCTCGGTTCTCAAATTATGAGTGAAATTGAAGATTCGAAATCCAATTGCAGAAAACGAATTGTGGAGAAATTGAATTGTTGAATCTGGATTCAGAATCAAATTGGATTTAGGATTGAAAATTGATTTCAATTTACAGAATCTGGATTGAATATTGAGTGAAATTCAGAATCTGGATGGAGAATGCATCGTTTAATTCAACGTGATCACATAAGGAATAGAGAATTCCTATTTTACCCCTAAGCGTTTTTAATGGGTTCAACGTAATTAAAATCAGCTGCCACGTGGAAGCTTAATAAGCACACGATTTTTGGATCCAACGACCTAAAATGGTGGTATGGTGTCATTATAATAAGTGTTGTCATCTTAACACATCCGTATATATATATATATATATATATATATATATATATATATATATATATATATATAGGCATAGGGTAGTGATAAAATGCAAACTTATATATTGTACAAACTCAAAACTCCTCAACACAACTTCAACACTATTTCAATACAATATCAACACATTGTAAAATTTCAAGATTTTAATATCAACATAGTATCAACAAAACATCAATCATTGACTACTATTGAAATTCTATTGACATTTTTTTGTTGATGCTTTTTGTGATCTGTTGACATTTTTCAATGGTCCATATCATAGTTTTGAGTTTGTACAGTATTTAGAGTTTTCATTTGATCACATTCCTATAGGCATATATATATATATATATATATATATATAGGAAAATGATCAATACAAAAATTGATCCCAATACAAAATCCAGACCAAATCTTAACCATGAGATTTGACAATCTAATGGTCAATAGTTAAAGAAAAACACGGAGGGTCATTATAAAGCACTTTTAGGTCATATTATAAACTTTGAGGTTGAGGTCATGTTAAGATCCTTTTATGTCATCCTTATTATAATGACGTAAAAATAAGCTTACGATGACCCAAAAATGACCTCCATATGCTTGGTTCTGTATTTTTGTATTAAAAATGGGTTTGCATAGATATATATAGAACCAAACATATGGAGGTCATTTTTGGGTCTTCGTAAGCTTATTTTTACGTCATTATAATAAGGATGACATAAAAGGATCTTAACATGACCTCAACCTCAAAGTTTATAATATGACCTAAAAGTGTTTTATAATGACCCTCCGTGTTTTTCTTTAATTATTGACCATTAGATTGTCAAATCTCATGGTTAAGATTTGGTCTGGATTTTGTATTGGGATTAATTTTTTTATTGATCATCTTCCTATATATATATATATATATATATATATATATATATATAGGGTTTTGATCTATGCAAAACTATATTTAAATACAGAAACGCAGAACAATATCATGCGTAGGGCATTTTTAGGTCATGGTTAGTGTATTTTTAGGTCATACTAACCAAGTATGACCTAAAATGATCTTAGCATGACATTAAACTCAAATCTTATAATATGACCTAAAACTGGTTAATTATGACCTTCCGTGTTTTTGGTTAATTATTGACCATTAGATCATCTAATCCTAGGGCTAAGATTTGGGCTGCATTTCTGTATTTAAACATATACTTATTTTGATCATCTCCCTATATATTATAAGATTTGAGTTTAATGTCATGTTAAGATCATTTTAGGTCATGCTTGGTTAGTATAACCTAAAAATACACTAACCATGACCTAAAAATGCCCTACGCATGATATTGTTCTGTGTTTCTGTGTTTCTGTATTTAAATCTAGTTTTCATATATCAAAACTCTATATATATATATATAGAGAGAGAGAGAGAGATGTGATCATATCATAACCCCCAAATCATATAATAACTCTATAACCAAATCTGAACCACACATATTTGATAATCTTATGGTTGAGATTCAAACTTAGATTTACTTCATAAAAAAGGCGCAGAGGGGTAAAAATGTAATTTCCTCATTTAATTTCTGAATTTTACTCCAAACGCGTGATTCACTGTTTCATTCTGTTTGAACTCAATTCTCTCACCTTCATCTTCATCTTCATCTTCACAATTAACAGATCGATTCTCTCATCTTCATCTTCCATATTTGTCGCCTATTTTATTTCAACATCTCCAGATTTTCTTCGATTTGTTCATTATTCCAAATGTTTTTTTGATTATAGCTTTTCAAAAAAAATAAATCTGATCCCTTTCTATTATAAAAGGGATGGGATCTCATGGAAAGTTAATTAGATTTTGGCCGATGTTAAAAAGCCCAAAATTATCATATGTTTGGAGATGTTTTTCATTTGCCCAAACCATACAACACTAAAAATATTATTTTTGTTGCTAATAGACATAAAATTATATTTTTTGTTGAAAAATTACTTTTATGTTATAAAATGATACTTAAATTTAAAGGTAATGAAAAAATGATACGGAAAGAAAAAATGAATTTTGGGCCCGATAAAATGATATTTTCGACGTCAAAAAGGAAAAAAATGATACTTTTGGTGATAAAATGATAGTCAAAATGAAAAAAATGATACTTTTAATAAAATGATAGTCATAGGTGATAAAATGATATTCAATTATATAATGACAAAATGAAAAGGGGGTGACGATAAAAGATATTTTCCCATAAAAATGATACCAAAAATTTTTGATAAATATAAAGGGGATAAAAGATATTTCCCAAATTATAAAAGAAAAAATGATAGGGGGCGGTAAAAATGGCATTTTTTACTAAAAAAATGATATTTTTTGGGAAAAAATTTAAAAGCCATACCGGGATAATGATAACCATGGGTGATAAAATGATATTTCATAGCCAAAAAAATGATACTTTTAAAAAAAAATGAAAAGCCAAAAGGATAAATATAATTCTTTTTTATGTTATATTTAAGGTATTGCATGTTTTTTGCCCCATTCGAAAGATAACCATTCTAAAATTTTCGGAAATGGGCCATTATCTTTTAAGGTAAAGAATCCTATTCTTGTTTGCCCGTTTTTGTTCGAACGGGGGAAGCCCCCAAATTGATTATCCCCGATCAAGTTTTGGGGATCAAACTTGCCGTTAACAAGACTTTTACAAAAAAGGGCAACATTAAATTGGTATATCAGGGTTTAAAGGTGTCGAAATTTGCCCAAATTTTTAGGGAATAAAGGGATTTCAAAAAGAGTTGAATGCATGTGTTTGGTCCGATTTGTTAGACCCTATGAGTTTGATATAATATGGAATGATATAATGGAACTAAAAATTTATTTTAAAACGGAACCGGCTCGGGTCAATCCAAAAAAGAATTTGGTTTTCCCCCTATTTTTTAGATTTTCCCCTGGGGCCGGGGGGTTTAAAAACTACATCGATTCCAACCCAGAATATTTTTTTAAAACTACAAAAAGCCACGCGGAAAATTTCGCTTTATCAATTTTTTAATTATGTCAGGGGACGGGGAAAGGGAATTCAAGCAGAATTTCTTGATTTTCCAAAATATTCCCATTTGTCAACCCGTTTCCATTGAGAAGGATGCATCTACAATCTACACCGATTCTATTTTCAAACATGTACAAAGGAAAAAAAGTAAAAGATGTGAGATTGTTTCTATAACCACCTGATGATAACATCAAGAGGACGGGCGGACCAATATGGTAGAAAATGGGATGTTAATATGATTGTAAATTAAGAAAATTCGACGAAATTGCAAGAAGTTTTCCTAATTGGTTTGTTATGTTGTCATATATTTTGTTTTTAAGAATAAGTTTAAGCCTTATTCCCCAGAAATATTTTGGTCAAAGGGTTAAGAGTTTTTTCTAAAGGCCCCCATGGTCTACCATCTCGAAAACAAATTTCCCCCGGGGGTTCCATTTTTTAAACCCTTTTTTGTAAAAAATTTTTTTTTCAAAAAAGGGGAAAAGATAAATATTTTCCGTAATAATGTTATCTTTTATCTTGGGGAAAATTTTATGAAAAGGGGGTTAAGAAAAGTTGGCCCCAACTTTTATCGATTACCCCAAAAATCCGAGGGAAGGATGATCATTTGTTTTTTTTTAAAAGCCGGGCTTGATGATTTGGAAAAGATATATTTGGAAATTTGGGAAAGACCTTTTAAATTTTAAAAGAAGAAGGTTGAGGATTTTTTTGGAACGGCAAAAATTTAATTGAATGTACATCCTCCAGACGTTGTTAGTACCAAAGGATCAGCTAGTAGCAGAGTAGCAAAGAGGGAAAGTGCAATAAGGAAAGCAAATAAGCCTCTACGACGATGTGGTAAATGTCATGAGCTGGGTCGTCATGATTCAAGAAATTGTGGTAGAGTCAATGAGAAGACAGATTGAAGCCATTTGATATAGTTTAGGTATTTTTGGTGTATAAAATGACATTTTTGTTTAATAAAATGATACTTTGGGCTTATAAAATGACATTTTGGCTGATAACATGATTCTTTTGTTTATAAACTGATAAAATGATACTTTAACCTGAAAAAATGATACTCGCTCAGCAAATAAAATGACAATAACCTTATAAAATGATGTATAAGCTGGAAAAAATGACATCTAAGCTGATAAAATGATACTCTCAACGGATAAAATGATATTTTAATCTGACAAAATGATATATAAGCTGATAAAATGATACTTGGAGCAGATAAAATGATAAAATGATACTTTTGATTGATATAATGACTTTCTGAATTATATAATGACAAAATGATACTTGCATTAGATAAAATGATACTTTTGGCTTATAAAATGACATTTTGGCTGATAATTCATTCTTGTTTATAAACTGATAAAATGATACTTTAACCTGAAAAAAAATGAAGAGCAGATCAAAATGATAAAATGATACTTCTGACTAATAAAATGATACTTCTAGGAAATTATATAATGACAAAATCATACATGCAGTAGATAAAATGATAATTTTTGGGTGATTATATTCGAAACCACTATTACAAAATGCTATTATCAAGTCATACAAGTTAGTATACAAGGGGTTTAAATTCTCTAATCATCTTTTCAACATCCATTTCTCCTTTTTTGCTTGTCATTCTCAAACTTCTTCTTTATCATTGTAAGTGTCTCAAAAGCCTTCTTGTTAGTATCTCCAATAAGCAATGCTTCAGTATATCTGGCACGGAGTTTTATGAAAGACTATGTTCCCTTCTTCGTTAAACCCGAATTCCAGTTACGAACAGAACCACCCATGTAAGTCTCCAAATGGCGCATCACATAAATTCCACAGTCAACTTTATTTGTATCGTTCTGCCATGGCATATTCATGTATCTGGTTTTTGACAGTTTGACAGTTCTTTCCATTGATGGATTGACTCCATTTCCAAGATAAGTTCGGAAGAAATTTCTCTATTCAAATAACACAAAACATACATGAGGTTGATTAAAAATTATATTATGTTCCATACTGAATTATATTCAATGCATTTTAACTAATAAATATTGAATGCATTTAACTAAACATACCAGAGTACTTGGTGCATCTTCATATTTCTTCTCAAGTAAATCTTCACTAACCAGAGAATTGTCAATCACATCCATCATTTGCATTTTGAGATTGAAGCAGATGATATAATAATGTTCATACGCCCAGATCGGAAAGAATATCTAATTTTCAAAACATTATATATAAATGTCATTTTCAAAAATATAGGTATGTTGTTCTATAAGGGATGTGATCATATCATAACCCATATTTATGGTGATAACCTAATAACCCTTATTTTATGGACGAAAAGTATCATTTTATAGAACAGAATATCATTTTATGGACGAAAAATATCATGTTATCATGTATAAATATCATTTTTAGTAAAAATGATATTTTTGACCCATAAAATGATAGGGTTATTAGCTTATCACATAAATATGGGTTATCATTATAACGCACCCCTGTTCTGTAATGTATATCTAATTATTACTTACCAGGTCATAATTTTCCCATTTGAAATTTTCAATCTTTGACACAAATTCATTCAAGTTTGAGCAAAATCTTTCTCGACTCTCTGCTTCAGTCCAACCAGATCTCCTTGCAGTAATGTTGTAAATCTGTCATGTTTACATTTTTGTAAATATATTTTAACTTTTAATGTAATACTATTATTTATTTACTCGTTTACTGTACCGTAGGTGTGGTGTTGATGAAAAGACGACTCGGTGATGCCTTTGATTTGAATTTTTCATTGTAGTTGAGGAACAAAACCCATGCATCTATGATGTTGATCCTGACGTATGTACGTGGAGCAAGGCTGTGGAAGTCAATCTTGAACATTGTGATCTTGTCGTTCTCATAAACTACCTCATAACTGATTTCAAATTCATATTTAATGTTAGTTAAAAGAACTGAATAAGAATATAATTATGTAATTCAAAACTTACTATTCACTTTCTTCATCTGTCATCAACCAGTACATTATTTCTCTCTCTTCTTTATTCAGCTTTCCTTTCAGATTTACTGCTCTGACATTGTAGGGAGAGCACATTGCTTCAACAATTTTCTTTGTTGTTCTGACCACTTTCTCCTTTTCCATTGGAGGATCTTGAGAAACCATCTTCTTCCCTTTGTCCTTATTCAAATTTTCTTCTCTTTGTTTTAAAATTTCATCATCTCTGTGGATATCCTCCATGACAGTGGATATTATGGTATCAACTCTGTCATGCTTTCATTTTAAAAAAATATAAATTGTTATTGACAGAAGGGATACTATTTTACCCACAGGAACTATCACATTATCAGCCAAAAATCTAAAACTATCATTATGAAACAAAAGTATCATTTTATTCACAGAACCTATCATTTTATTCCCCGAAACTATCATTTTATAATTTTATCATGCAAAAGTATCATTTTATCTGCTTAAACTATCATTTTATGATGCAAAAGTATCAGTTTTCAAATAAAACAGAACCACCAAAAAACATCATCAAACCTATATCATTTTAACCGTATAAACAATCATTTTATGTACTTAAACTATCATTTTTAAAAGTTACCTCATATTCTTCATTTTGAACTTCTTTCTCTGAAACTTTTTCCTTTTCTTTTCCAGCTGCCATTTCCTTTTCGCTTTCATTCTGTTTCTCTTGCTCATTTTCCACCTCATCATCTTTTTCCTTCTCCATATCCTTTTCCCGATTAAATTCTTGATTCTCATTAGGACTGTCGTCACATTCAGGTATCAGAGTGAAGGTAGGGAACTCATTCCTATTTTTCAATATATATGTCCTCTCAGCAGCTTTAGTTAACTCAATCATGATATCAATCCATTCAGGATCATCAGTTTCATCATTGTTTATAGCATGTGTCATTGTATTCTGACTTTCTATAACATGTTGCACACCTTCCTCTCTCAATCCCATTGCATTTCTCGTTGTATCACAGCATATCTTAAAGCTATTGAGATTCCTGAGTTTATCCGGCGTTGTTTCAAGGACATCAACCATCTTCAACATTGAGGCTTTAACATCCTTTGCAACTCCCTTCTATTCATTTATGAAATTCTCTCATTCACTGGTTGTCCCCACTTCATCATGATCATTTGTCTTCAAAACATAGGGTTTTGATCTATGGAAACCAATTTTTAATACAAAAATACAGAACCAAGCATATGGAGGTCATTTTTAGGCCATCGTAAGATTATTTTTACGTCATTATAATAAGGATGACATATAAGGATTTTAACATGACCTCAACCCCAAAGTTTATAATATGACCTAAAACTGCTTTATAATGACCCTCCATGTTTTTCTTTAATTATTGACCATTAGATTGTCAAATCTCATGGTCAGGATTTGGTCTGGATTTTGTATTGAGATGCATTTTTGTATTGATCATTTTCCTATATATATATATATATATATATATATATACATACATAGAATTGTGATCAATGTCGAACCCTTCTTAAAGACCGAACTAGAGACCAAATTTGGGCCACTCATTTTTCTTTATATTATGATTATGATTAATTTTGAATTAATTTAATATTTTATTAAATAAAAACGTTTTTAATTTATTTATTTTTAAAAAAAATTTAAAAAAAAATTTAATTTTTTTTTATTCGATAAAAACTTGCTGGAGTAAATAATGAACTATATTTACCACATAATAAACTAAATGAATGTATGTTATGAAGTAATTTTTCGCATTCATTATATACTGAATTTACTTCAACTGAAAGATAATTATGTCATAACACATTATGAAGTAATAAAATAATAAAATGAAGTAATAAACTAATGAAATGAAGTAGTAAACTAATGAAATGAAGTAATAACATAACTGAATGAAGTAATAAACTAACGGAATGAAGTAATAGCATGACTAAATGAAGTAATAAACTAACGAAATGAAGTAATAACCTTAAACCCAACTGAAAGATAATTATGTCATAACACATTATGAAGTAATAAACTAATGGAATGAAGTAATAACATGATTGAATGAAGTAATAAACTAATGAGAATGAAGTAATAGCATGAATAAATGAAGTAATAAACTAACGGAATGAAGTAATAGCACGACTGAATGAAGTAATAAGCTCATAACAATAGCACGACTAAATGAAGTAATAAGCTCATAACAATAACATGACTGAATGAAGTAATAAACTAACGGAATGAAGTAATAACATGACTGAATGAAGTAACAAACTAACGGAATGAAGTAATAAACCTAAACCCAACTGAAAGATAATCATGTCATAACACATTATGAAGTAATAAACTAATGGAATGAAGTAATAGCATGATTGAATGAAGTAATAAACTAACAGAATGAAGTAATAAACAAATAAAATGAAGTAATAGCATGACTAAATGAAGTAATAAACTAACGGAATGAAGTAATAAACTAATAGAATGAAGTAATAACATGAATAAATGAAGTAATAAACTAACGGAATGAAGTAATAGCACGACTGAATGAAGTAATAAGTTCATAACTTACATTCATTTAGTTCATTATGTAGTGGATATAGTTCATTATTTACTCCAGCAAGTTTTTATAGAATAAAAAAATTTAAAAAAATTAAAAAAATTTAAAAAATTTAAAAAATTAAAAAAAATTAAAAAAATCTAAAAAAAAACGTTTTTATTTAATAAAATATTAAATTAATTGTAAATTAATCATAACCATAAGATTGAGAAAAATGGGTGGCCCTAATTTGGTCTCTAGTTCGGTCTTTAAGGGTAGATTTGTGGTTAATAGGACTCTACATACATATATAGGGATGTATTCATATCCTTTTTATATGTTTTGTTCAATTGTTCAACTGAATCTCGGCTGTTCAATATCAAGATCTTATGGCCCAAAATAATGCCACATGGAATTAATTAAACTGTTAAAAAAATTCGAGCAGGGCCTTTCAGGAATTCACAATGGAGTTAGTTATGGAAACTTGCTTGATTTTCTCTATCAATTCATCACATCGGTTTTTGTCATTGAATTAGACTAAATCTTTCTCTCTCAAAACTGAAATCTTTTCTTCTCCGTTGACAAAAACCTCTGATACCTCTCTTGAAGATTCGAGTCGGGAATGCATCGTTATGTTGTAGAAATTATTGAATTACAAGAATCGAAAAAGTTGGACCATTTGTGAATTTTGTTCTTGTTCTCCAACAATGGAAGAAGGTAATTTAATTTGTTCATATTTTGATTATCAAACGTTGTTGTAATCTTTCAAAATCCGTCTATTTCATCTTACTCTTTTGCAATCCCTGGCAGTAGTTTTATTTATTCCCGTACGGTTTAGGAATCATTGGGGCTAGGGTATGTAGTATGAATTTATTAACTCCACAGTGGCTAAATTTTCGAGTTTCAGTCATTACTGCTAGGGTTTAGATTTCATATAACCTATGTGTTGTAGTTTTTTCTGCTAAACATAATGCACAAATATCTATTTGTAATGTAATTTATCGAATCAATAATGGTCGATGTATGTACTGTAATGTATATGTTTCAGAGCAGTTTTTGTTGTCATTTTTTAAGGTAACATTGGTAGTGTTTGAGTTTTTTGCACAATTTAAATCCTGTCCCCTAGGGTTTATCAATCGTTGGGGCTAGGGTGTAGTATGTAGTAAGTAACACATCTTCCGTCAAAGTTGATGAGTTTTACCCATTCCTATAGGGTATAGTTCTCATCTCGAATTTTCATGTAACCTATGTGGTGTAGTTTTTTCTGCCAAACATAATGCACAAATATCTGTTTGTAATGTAATTTAACAAATCAATAATGGTCGATGTATGTACTGTAATGTATATCTTTCAGAGCAGTTTTTGTTGTTATTTTGTACGGTAACATTGGCAGTGTTTGAGTTTTTTGCGCAATTTAAATCCTTCCCCCTAGGGTAGAGGTGGCCACGGTTCGAAAACCGCCGGTTCCGGTTCGTCGATAGCTTGAATCGTAATCGGCTCGGATACCAGTTATCCGATTCTGGTTTAACCGCTGGTTACCGCCGGTTCCGGTTCCGGTTACTAACCGCCGGTTTTTCACCGGTTCCGGGCCGGTTCCGGTTCATTATTTTTTTATTTATTTTTTAAAATCTTAGAGTTATAACTTTTATTGCAATTCTATAGAAAAATCCAAAGAGAATTGATAACGATAAAGAATTGCAATTTTATTGATTTGAAACTTTGAATGTAAATTTCTACAATACAATATTACAATTACAAGTTACAAAATACAACAATACAACTATACACTTGAATTTAAAATTTAAATACAAAATTACAATTTACAAAAAAACATATTAAAAGTAGAGTTGAAACAATTAGAAAAAAAAAGAAATAAAAGGAAAAGGACTTGAGCTCAACTTAAATTTAAAATTTAAGTTGAGGTGCCTACGTATCCTTAATGCTCAATTGCATTAAGGAATCAAAGTCCACATAGTTCTCTTACCTTGCTTACCTTGTTGGTTGGCGGTTGACGACGGTTGGCCTTCATTCTCCACCTTCATCCTCGGTGTCGGTGAAGGTTTCCTCACTCTCTTCACGAGCATCCCAATCTGGTTCTTGCGCTCTCTTTGCAGCTTTTCCCCAATCATCAAGTAACATCACAGCTTCCATATTTCTCGCGGAGAGTTTGCTTCTTCTCACGTCCAAGACACATGCTCCAACACTGAAAGCGGACTCGACGGCTACGGTGGAAGCCGGGACTGCAAAGATCTCCTTAGCCATTGACGCAAGTATGGGATAATCTTTCTCGTGTGTTCCCCACCACTCTAGGACGTCGATTTGGGCGGGTGTAGGACCTGCATCACTAAAAGTATGGTGGCGTGCTTCCAAATAAACATCTAACTCGCTTACCGATCCCATTGAGGTGGACCTTGAACTTGAGCCTGTGTCGCAGCCGTATAAATCGGCTAATTGTGATTGAGCATCGGGGTCATCATAAGCAAAACCAAAACCGCCGTATTGCTGCGGTTGAGGAGCAAGTTGTGTACGTGGACGAATTTGGTGGGTACGGTTATACTTTTCTTCATATTCGACAAAGAGAGTACGCAAACTACTTTCAAATTGAGCTTGAACAAGTGATCTATCGGGAATGGTTAGTTCAAAAACTCTCGAGGTTTCATCATCATCATAAGGCAAATTTTGAAGTGGACTAAGATCAATAAAACGCAAATTTTGATAATAGAAATCTAAGATCTTAGTTGTGCCAGCTAATTTCCATTTCGGATCCAAGCACTTAGCAATTAAAAACACAGTTGGAATTTCACTAAAATACTTCAACCATTTTTCTATCATATAAAATAAAACACACATTAACTCACGAGATCTAGCATTTTTCATGCATGTTTTAAAACCAAGTGCTATATACATGCAATGCACTAACACGCGAACAGATGTGCAATAGTAAACAACCGATAATTCAACGGTCGCACATTTGAAAGCTTTGAACAATTGACATAACCTCATGCTTTGGTCCCAACAATTAGGCGTAAGAACTATATCACCATAGGGATTAGTTCTAAAAAAATCGCACAAAGCATCTTTATGCTCCAAAGTAGAATTGAGGCAATCATATGTAGAGTTCCATCTAGTAGACACATCCATTATAAAAGTTGTATACCTGATGTTCCTGTTACGACAATATTTTTTCCAAGCCTTGCCAAGCTTGAAATGGATCGCTCTAACTGCATTTCTAATAGGATCAACATGCTTTTGCCATAAAGAAAGCGCATCTTGTACACATAAGTTCAAAATATGACATACACATCTTTGATGAAAATACTTACCATCGATAATCGGAGAGCACACATCAATCAAGTCGCTAATACTTGCAGTATTAGCAGTTGCATTATCAAAAGCAATAGAAAACACCTTATTGCATAATTGATATTCATTCAAAACTTGAATAATTAAAAAAGCAATTGCATTTGCAATGTGTGGTGTAGGAAAATCTCTAAAAGCAATTAAACGTTTGTTCAAAGACCAACTATTGTCCCTAAAGTGAACCGTAATTCCCATGTATGCATGCTTTTGGAAAGCGCCAGTCCATACATCAGAGCAAATATTCACTTTGTGTCCCAAGTTACTCAAATATTGTGATAAATCTTTTTTCATTTCATAATATTGATTTTTGGTAGATCGTTGAATACTAGTTCTAGGTAGTCTTTTTGAGTTCAAATTATAACACTCTTTCATCGAATCTTGATTATCATAAATACCAAAAGGAGGATGATGCATGGCAGTAAATTTAGCCATAACGTCAGTAGTATGCTTATGATCATATCTTAAAAGAGCGGAGGACGGCGTACCTGTTTGAGACGAACCGGAGGCGGAGCCATGGGCACTCGCACTTTGGAAGTTGAGTTGGGTTTGGCTAGCGCTATGCCCATATAGTTCGGGATGAATCGTCTGCATGTGACGGATGAGAGAGCCATATCCCCCGGACTTCTTGAATTTGTATTTTTTGGTGCAGTAGTTACAATATGCCATAAAAAATATCGGCACTTCATTAGCGGAAGAAACTATTGGGACCTTTTTGAAATGTTTCACAAATATATCAGATTTATATTTAGATTTTTCTCCGCGGCCGTCTTGTGAAGGGGTGGGGGGCATTTCCTCATTTTCGTGGTCACCGTCACTGTCCTCATTATCATCGTTCGGATTAACATTAACGTCATCAATATCGTAATCATCGACCGAGATGTAATTATCAGCATCGGATTCGGCGCCAACCGCGCCATGACCACCCAATTGGGCTAGTGCAATGGCTGCAGCTGCACGACGATCTTCTTCCATCTACAAATAGTAGTATATGTACGAATTAGAATTTAGAAGATGAACATAGAAAAATCATGAACTCAAACTTATTAAGTTATGCATAAAAAAAATAATATGCAAACTATTTTATAACTTACTTGTAAGCGAACAGCCTCAGCATGGGAAACCTCTTCCAAAATTTCTCGACGAGTAGGTCGTCGTGATTTTTTCGGACGGGTAGATTGATCTTCGGCAATTCCTTTGCCCCGTCGATCACGGTCACCACCACCACGAGAAGAAGACATATTTTTTTTATAGTAATGTAGTTGAACAAGTTGTAACTAATATAAAGAGCAAATTATGAAAATTGATGAACAACTTAGGTAAACATGTAGAGAGCAAATTGAGAGAATGAGGTAGAGAATAGAGAATTGGAGATTGAGAGAGAAATCCTTGTTAACACAAGAATGGGGTGTGTAGAAGTGATGAAGAAGGGGGTATTTATAGATAAAAATGGGGAGAAATCTGATATTAAAAAAAAAAAAAAACCGTCGGTTTCTGACCGAAAACCGGCGGTTTCCGACACCTTTTCAGACCCTACGCTGCAACCCTAAACCCTACGCCTGAACCCTAGCCCCGAACCGTCGGGAACCGGCAGTTTTGTGTCAGAAACCGCCGGTTTTTTGACACAAACCGCCGGTTTTCCGACACAAACCGGCGGTTAACCGACCTTTTTCAGACCTACACCTGCAACCCTACGAACCTACCGGCGAACGGCTACATATTCCCGGTTAACCGCCGGTTCCAGTTACCTATTTTTTGAACCGTAACCGGCCCGTAATAACCGTGTAACCGGATTTCGAACCGGAACCGTCGTCCGGTTCCGGTTCCAGTTCCGAACCGCCGGTTCGGTCCGATTTGGTTTGGACACCTCTACCCTAGGGTTTATGCGATATTTGTATTGCTGATATTCCTAATTCACAACTAATTTTAAATTTGCCACCAAATTTAACATTTGAAGTAGATTAACCGTGAACATATCAATGTTTCTTTGCGAATTGTGAAAAATAAGCCTAATTTTCAAGGGCAATTGTTGTGCATTACTTTATTTCATCATCCAGGAAAGGGGAAAATGTAAAAGGGGCTGAATACTTGCAAAGTTAAATAAAATCCAACACGACTAAAAACCTTTATAATCTGTATCCAAAACATTACTATAGTTCATGTCAGAAAGGAAGCTGCTATAGCAAATTTCCACTACATCAAAACTGAACACCCCCCTTTTCTGCTGGAAACTTAAGCTTCTTGCTGCTGCCCTTCCTTGGCTATCTCGATATTCTCGCCGGAAGCTTCTGCTGAATCCTCGACATCCTTCCTTATTTCGGTCTCAAACTCCTTGGCCGCCTACAGTTCAAATGTGTCAACACCAAACTTGTAGTACTTCACCAATATTTATCATGATCGTGAGACATTGATTCTTAATCAAATAACTCTTGTCAAGGCTTCATGTAGTTAAGCAACACTTAGAGGGGTGAGCTTGAGAAGCACAAAAGAAAAGATATTGCGACAAAATCAGTATTACATCGAATGTTCATTAGCATTTCAGTTGGCTAGTATATGCAAGGACATGATTATAGGCCCTAGTATATTTTATAAGCAGACAACAAAGGATTACGTATCGTCCACCACAGATCAATTAAGCATGTATCCAAATAGGTAAGCAAGAAATATGTGATTGCTGTTTACTATTTATGCTGATTTTGGAACAAATCACCAGCAAATCACCAGAAAGACTTGAGAAACTAGCTGAAAATACTATAGATTTAAGAATTAACAAAAGTTATCTTGGCATATCTTTAGACTTAAACACAATAATTTCACTTCAGATTTACATATATGTACGAAATGATGATGCGTAGTTATTCCTTTCTGAGAGTATTACAGATACAGGAGGCAATATATAAGAGCTATAAATGCCAAATCAGATTCTTGTCGATATCTGTAAACAGTTTATCTGAATGCATTTGTAGAGAAGACAAACTTGTCTAAAATCTCTGCTCATGGCTTTTACAGCATAGCATATCACTAGTTGACTGGTCTATAAGGTTAGCTTTAAGCCCATGTCAAAGAATTAGGGATAGGTTTTGTTTTGTCATCAAACTTCTTCAGTTTTCCACAAAGCTGTACACTCAAAATACATTTTTTCATTGTATTACTACTCAAAACTATGATGGGACGTGCTTGCCACTTAAATATTCTTCTGGCCTTAAAACCACAATCAGTAGCCCATGGTCCAATCCACCAGTTGAGGTTCATTTCAGGCTTCAGCAAATAGAAAAAAGATAGTTCTGCTACCACACATGACTTAACCATTTAAACATTGGCTCTACGCAACTGTTTATTCCAAACATAGTAGGAACAGCTCGAAAAATATAAATTAGCTGCACATTTCCAATGATTGATGGATATGGTGAAGCAACATAAAAATGCTAGACTTTGGTGAAAGGAAAATTTTGGTATATATAATCCATCCTCTATATTCTAGCTCCAAGTTAGCCTTACGAGATGTTCCTTTCTTTTCATCACGAAAGAACAACATTGAATCTACTAATGACTTCCAGGCATCTTAAGATTAATTTGGGAAGGAAAAATTGACTGCTATATTATGCAAATAACAATCTGCACAATGTGACGAGATCATTTGATCATTCAAAAGAACGCACAAGCCTAAGTTACTATACCGAAAAGTTGGCGACCTATATTGATGTACTATAAAAGCTTTGGCACTTTGATAAGTTTTTTATGCAATCTAACATTCCTCCAAACTTGACATATCAGATGTCAAGTGCACTGATGTTTATCCAAGATCCTTAGCTGTTGACATAAATGAAGTAAAAATGCAGTACATCCAAATCAGCAACAACTTGAAAGAATTCACTTATTTAAGTTAAAATGTGTCATTTATTCACGCCATTTATTTGTTTTACCTCTTTGTAGCTAAAAGAACTGTACATTAACACACAGGCCTTTCAGCAAGATATAAGCAAACTCCAAAATCAGATAGAGCATATCTACTTTAGCCTTGATCTTGATTTCAAAGAATGATGGATGCAATTTGGTTCGATATTCATGAGTGTTGACTGGAATCTCTTAAGTAAAACAAAATTTAAGATGGCTTCCCTTTCGACTAATACTACTAATAATGCTAATGATACCAAGGTTTAATCCTTAAGAAACGCATAAACATATACTCCATCAAACAAGCGTGAACACAAATTATTGTAGCAGTAATATCCAAATCACTGACATATGATTCAGCTATTGCTCACATATAAGGATCACATTTTTTTTTAATTTCTCATTGATTTAGTTTATTTTTCTGGGAAATATTGATTCTTAGTGTAGAGTTCAACTACCCCATCTTCAAGAATCAGCTATCGGAAATAATAACAAGACATGAATCGAAAAGGTAAGACCTGCTGAAAGCTCTTGACAGTCTTGCCAATGCTGCGGCCCACTTCGGGAAGAGCTTTGGGGCCGAAAACGAGGGCGGAGACGCCGACAATCACGACGATCTCAGGCACTCCAAGGCCGAATATGCAGTTACAGGAGAATCCCCGTTTCTGAGCTCTCCTGGGCCGATCCACAGCGAGAGCGCGGTTTTTGAGACTGGAGCTGAAGAATAGTGAAGCGGAGGAGGAGAGAGAGGTGAGTTTTGTGGATGGGTTTGAGGTGAGTGGCACTGCTAAGGTGGAAGATGATGCGGCGGCCATTGGAGGAAGAGAGCTTAATTTGGCTCGTGTTTTGTGTGTTTTTGGGAAAAGGCTATCTAGACTTCATGGCGGAACTAATAGTCAAACAAGAATTGGATTTTTCATCTTTTTAAATTATGAATTTAAGTCATTACAAATTCCAATGGATTATCGATTGCAGAACCTGTCGATACAAGCCGAATTTAATAGCTTTGTTGTAAGATAAATGTTGGAATTATGTGTAAACCGTAATTATCGTAACAAAGAATTGAAAATATTGAAATGTATAAATTTTCATATAAGTACTATAAATATACCGACTAATATAACATTCTAATATACCGAGAAATATTATAATATAACATAATAATATTTTCAGGATAAAGATAATTGAAAGTTGAAATAGTATGGTATAACAATATTTTGGAAAAGCTCCATACCGAAACATAGATATATCGTGATGGTATAACAAAAAATTCAATAAAAATAACAATATGATATTTTTGATTGCATACTGTGTGATATTTTCAATAAGATATACAGTACATTCTCACTCTAATCGTGCATGATCAATGTAATTTGATTGGATCGTATGAATGACAAAAGTTTTAATATTATTAAGTTAAACGGTATTGAATCCGTCTATTTTTTAAGTCTATTTTTTAAGTAAATGATTGTAGCATATTAACTACTCCTATCTTGAAATTGATTCGTGATAAGTAAGAAATACTAGTACTTGATTAATATATGTATTTTATGAAGTTATGAGATTCATTAATATGTTATGAAAGATTCATTAATATGTTAATTAATACTAATATAATAAATGAGTTCAATAATAAAGTACGTAATTGTAAGATGTGTTTTTCAAAAAGTAGTTAGTGCTTAGACGATTACATAATAGCACTCTCAATCCTCTCCCTAAAAACTCTCTTATTTCTCCCTAACTCCTGCCACATCAGTGCCACATCATCATCAAAATTTATCCACAGTTTTTAGCCAACTTTTAGCCAACTGCTCCAATGGTTTTTCCCTTATTTCTCCCTAACTCAACATTTCATTTTTACATCATCATTTTTAATATTATTTAATTTTCCCTACAAATGTGTTTAATAAATAGATTTATAAATGAACAATTCGTCGTTGTATTAATCATTGGAAAATATAATACAACGAGAAAAAAAAAACTACAAATAAAAAACCATAAAAAACAAGGATTTAAAAAACTAAGAGGGAGGAGCGTCCGGCGAGAGGTCCATCTTGATCTTCATATTTTGGATGGTCGACCAGAGGGACTGCTTCTCTTCTGGGGTTCCGCCGCCGGTGAAGTACAGCGTGTACAACTGCGCCAGAGTGGCGGCATTGGAAGAGAACGTGGCTTGTTGTAAGAACGGGGATTCCGACTGGGCATCTGATGATGTGCCCTTCCCCTTCCGCCTCCCCTTCGCCTTCTTCGCTCCTACAGGGCGCTCGTGCGGACCATCCTCAGACAAGTCGATGGGGATCGCGCTGCCCTCACTCTCCGCACCGCTAAGTCGCGAGCGCACCGATTTCCCGTGCAGCGCGCTGTGCATCTCCGTCCGGAATTTAGGGAGATCCTTCAGCCTATCATAGATTTTCCAATACTTGAAGCCCTTCGACAAGAACTGGCCACTATACATCCGGATGGCCTCATCTCGGACCATGTGCTCGTTCTGGCCACTCGTCATGTTCGTCATCAAGTTAGAATATATACCGTTGAAATGGGCGCAGTCCCTCATGAGGCGCTCCCAATGCCGGCGGATCGCCTCACTGCCATGGTCCTTCATCGAGGCAGTCTTGTTGGTCGTGTACTTCTCCGTAACCTGCGCCCAAAAAAAAAAAAAAAATTATCGCCGAACATCGCCGAATCGCGCCCACAGTGGGCGGCGATGATTCGGCGATGTTTCGGCGATGGATCGCCGGTTGGCGTTAATTCGGGAGGAATAACGCCGAGAATTCGCCGAAATCGTCCCATTGGCCGGCGAAAGAGTTTAACGCCGAGCCCATTGGGAGTGCTCTAACTACACGTTTATAATATGCTGTTATTTCAGCTGGGTATCTATCTACATATAAAATGAAGGAATATATTTTAGCCTGCCAAGCTGGAAAAAAGCGGTATTCTTTTGTAATGGACTGACCAAAGCCTAGCAATTTTTTCAGAGGTAAACTCATTTTGTGCATACTGATATTATTGCTTACTATTAGGACACCTATTAGTGCAGTTTTATTAATATCTCTAGTGCACAAACTGCTCTATTGGACAATAAGTGTTGAAAAATGGAATTGAAATGGCGAGATATAAATACTAAAATTAAGTGTTGAACAATGGAATTGAAATGGGGAGATGTACATACTAAAATTAAAGAACGAGAATGGCTTTAGGAATAGTAGTATATTGTATTGCCTTGATGATTTTATTGAATGATATGAGACCCTCTTTATAGGGATTACAAAGTAAGTAAACGTGGTAGAATTTGTGCTCCAAGTATTCTTGGGTACATATTATGATTTGACGCTATTATCTTTTCCTTTACTGACAGTAAGGAGTTCTTAGATTATTCTATTTCAACCCATACTTGCTTTTGACGTATGCTCTAGACTAGACCTGCCCAAGGTTAATTTACCGAACCGGCGGTTAAAACCGAAACCGTAACCGTCGATTTTTTTAACCGTGGTCCGGTCAGGTTCAAAAAATTTTGCACCGAAACCGTGCCAGAACTGTCGGTTCCGGACGGTTTCAAACAGGAACCGCGAAAAACCACCGGAAAACCATGAAATCAAGCCGGAACAACAAAAACCGCAACAAAATCGGCGGTTCGGAACCGTGAAAAACCGCCGGAAAGCCGTTGGTTCCGAACCGAAACCGAAACCGGTGGTTTTGAAACCGGAACCGTAACCGCAAAACACCCTCGCGGTTCGGTTCCGGTTCAACAATTTCCAAAACCGGAACCGGTGATTCCGGAACCGTGGGCACCTCTACTCTAGATTTGGGATACTAAAGTAGTTAAGTTAATTTGCTCAGTCTACAATTCTAAACCGGGATTGTTATGAATTTCGCTTTGGAAAATGTTTAATTGTCTGGAGATTCTTTCTAGTAGTTGCTGGTATAAATAAATAGTCCTACTACCTAATGTTTCTTGAGCAGATGATGGATGATGAGGTAGAGACGAATGGAATCATGTCACTGAGGAAGCTCTGCAAGTGCGAGATGAAGACACGGACACCCGATGAGCCATGAGCTAAGTGTGGGACTGAATATTTTGCGAGCAGATCATGATCATGACTAGATATATACTACATCCGTTCCATAGTAACAGAGGCGTTTCATTTTGCTCACTCATTTTGAAAAAATAATTATAAATAGTTAAAGTGGAGAAAAAGTAAAATAAGAGAGAGAATATTGTAGATAAGACTCTTCTCTATATTATTCTCTCTTACTTTACTCTCTCTCCACTTTAACTATTTAATATCATTTTTTTAAAATGAGTGAAAAAAATGAAATGCATTATGGAACGGAGGGAGTATAATTCATTGCCGCCTATTTGCCGGAGATGTCACATGCGGCGACATCGCAAATTTTCTTTTTTATATACTATTATAACTTATACATATGTGCGCCTGTTTGAAACAAATACCTGATTTTTTATTCTTTCATTATCTATATACTCCATGTCTATACAAATTTAGTCACTGAACTTGCCACTCATTTTAATTTATAGTACTAAGTTCACGTGATTTATTTCCTTTATTATCTATATAGTACTACATATTATCAGAACATATACAAGATCATTAAATAAAGAAAAAATTTAACTCGAAACACTGAATAATTCAATTTTATTGAATTAAAAGTTATAGGAGACCATAGAATCGTGCTATAAAATTTACAATCATCATTATATAATTTTTTTTATAGCATGGTTAAATTTTTGCTCATTATTATCCGTGTTTAAAAAATTTTATTCGACTCATAATTTAATGGATTAGTCATATTTCCTTTTCTTGTTTTTACCGTTAATTTAATAAGCTTGGAATTAAAGCTTCAGTTTACAGACCAAACGAACAAATATAAAGTGTTCATGCACCTCAGACACCTCGAACCGCAAGGCTTACAACTTACCGATAAAAACATGTTGCCGAAATTCAGCACATGGTTGATAAATGACAGAGATGACAGAGCTTCAAGGTTGGAGTTGGTTAGTGAAGTGGTTAACTGTGCAGCAGTGCAGCAGATTAGAGATGCTGTTTAGACCAACTTAAAGTTCAGAGTAAAGCAACACAATTTTAGTTTTTGAAGTTAGTTTTATTCTTAGTGAGTTGGTGTGTAAAACACATTGTGATTTGTGAGGTTTTCGTCTTACTTTGATTGCATTTTCAAGTGTAGAATATTGAATCAGATTGTGATTCAATCCAGTGTGTAGTGCTCATTGTTGAGCTTGATTGTTTGTAACCATTTGTAATTGCGAGTAAGAAGGATCGGGTGTTTTCTTTCTTGTGGATGTAGGTCTTGGAACCGAACCACGTAATTCATTTGTTCCAAACTTATCATTATTCTTGTTTAAGTTCTCTGATTCTCAATTCAATTTTACATTCTCATTGTTGTTCATCTAAATTTCATTCTTATCTCAACTTTCACAGAACTTAAATAATTAAATATAATAGCTAATTAAAATTAACTAAAGGAGTAATAAATAAAGCAATAGATCGGAGCGTTCAAACCAACTCATATTTGTAAACATTTATCTAAAAAATACAACTAGTATGGATAAGAACCAATGTTTGCTAATAAATGAGATAAAGAATGAGATGACAAATTTGCAGTGTTGTGTGAGCTGTGTTGGGCCAATATGTTAATTCATACATTTTGTTGGGGTTGAATCAAGCATACACATCACATGATAATGGCGATGTCCTTTTCCACTTGTGTGTGTGTGGGTGCTCTGCTTTTTCTCTGAATTCATTTTCTCCTCATTTTTCCTTCAATAATATGATTTCGCTGTTGTTCTACAGAAAAATACTTATCAACTTTATGCTTTCTAAAATTTGTAACTAGTTCAATTATGACTTTATGAGTGTGATCGCAATGGGAGCGGCTGCGCCGTAATTCTTTTTTTAAAAAATACATTTAGTTTATAGTAGTAGTATGTTTTTCATAGATTTTATTTTACTGTGATTTTGCAAACTGTACCCACTAAATAATTGAGTTATTCTTTTTGATTGATATGGTCTTTTTTTAACTTTAAAATCTTGTTTTTTTTCAAAACAAGGGTTGTTAATTGAAGTGTTGTTATTTCAGGTAAATCACAATTAAGGCTATACTGAGTATGATTTAGACCAAATTCCAATTATAATGGCTAATTTAGTTAGTCTTTTTGATTGATATGGTTTATTAACTTTAAAATCTTGTTTCTTTTCAAAACAAGGGTTGTTATTTCAGGTGAATAACAATCAAGGCTATATGATTTAGACCAAATTCCAATTATATTGGCGTTTTAAAACCATGACATATACCAAACTTACCGATTTGCTAATCTTTCAAAAAAAAGAAGTTGTTGGAGGTCGAACTCTGAGTGTATAAATTAGACTTAATGAGCAAGGGTGGACTCAGGTAATGAGCATTTCATTCTTGGCACATGAATAGTTATGACAAATTTTACTGGAGCAACAACATATTAACAACAACGATCTAGTGTGATGGAGCTGTATATTTTTGTGAACCATTTCAAAAGTAGCTCATTACATTTATTATGAGGCCCGCTCTTTATTCGAGCCTATCTATACACCCACTTACTTGAGACTCCATCGATTGTTGCTACATGTTGCTCCACTCAAATTGCGAGTTTTAACCATTGACTCGGATGAGCGGTTACCAAATGGGTATTGTAGCAACTGTGGTTATAGTGATCTGTGCGATCTTAAAGTTTTCATGTGGTTCTTGAATTGTAACCGTTTTTTTTCATTATATAAAAATAAAACAATTGTTAGAAAAATATTATCTTGGCAGAAAATAAAACTGTATACAAAATGTAGTGACATAAATATTGAAACATAGAAGAATATTAATGCTCCAACACATTATATTATACTACGACTAAAATCAAAACATTTTATATACTAGAAAGCCGACCTAACACACGCCTGTTGCTTAATTGTCAGCACATTGGCCGAAAACAACTGAAAATATGTTGGACCTATAATTTAATACTACAAAAATGTATAAATAAATAGAGATCGTAACCAATAGTATGAAAAAGAAAAGAATCTTTGCAAGTTGGCAACTTTATAGTATTTGTATAAACAAAAGCAGGATTATCTGTCTGTTGATAAAATACCAACTCCTCCATATCTCCTCTGGTCTGTTGGATTCAATACAATTATGGTTCAATTTTCGTCATTAATGACGTCATTATTTCTCCGACAATGCCCTCCAATCACATCCCTCCACGCGGCCACATCTTATCCCTCCAAATTATGTTAATGAAATAAAAGCACTAAATAATTACCCCATATTTCTTATATCCACCACTTCTTCCATAATATTCATTTCATCAAACAAAGAAAGCTAGAGTTGTACAAGTAGAGTAAAGTTTGTATTATAACATCAGCATCTGCTAGAGAAGTTTGCACTAATGGGGACGAAGCATCACGAGAATCGGCTCGAGTACGAGGAGACTGAGCTGAGGCTAGGGCTACCCGGTGGTTGTTTGAAGAGAGAGTTTTCTCAAACTATAGATTTGAAGCTCAATTTGAATGCATCCATGGCTTCTTCATCATCTCCTCATCACCAACAGGAAAAGATCACTGCAAAGCCACCTGCTAAGTAAGTTAATTGGTTGCTCTCATTTTTCATTTTTTCTGTTTTTTTTTTTTTTGGTTTGATATTCCTCTTTTTCTCAGTTTAATCATTACTACATTATGCGCATAGTGATTGACATATTATACATATGTTCGACTTTTGCAATTGATGTTGATCTTGGCTACTTGATGCCACTTGAATTGATAAAAAAGCATTTCGAAATTCGAGTCTCATGATAAAAAAAATTGTTAGTTACATGTATAAAAGAAATATTGTTATATCTGTAATTATTCTTATTTAATTTAATTTTTGTGGATGATTTAGTAATTTACATACAACACATTTTAGCTGTTATCTGTTTAAATTATGACATAAATTGTTAGTTTTTGTGTAGTGCACACATGCAAATATTGTCGTAAAAGAGGTATAGTTTAAATGGAAGAAAGAAAGTGAAAATATAGAATCGAATCAGTCAAAAATTTCCATCATAAAAATAGTAGTCCATAACTTAAGCTATTGTGTTATTCAAATAATAGAGAAATAAAATAATGAGGGAAATTCAAAAGATGTGGGTTTGATTAAAGTGGGACACGTGAATGTGGGAAGATAATAGGCGAGGACATGTTTGGTTGTCTGTCAAACTCCAATAACCAAACAAAACATTTGGAATCTTTCTTTATTTCCTTTGGCCCAATATTTGAATGAAAGCGACAACCATTTTCGACACAACATGCACCCAATTTTATGTGCGCTTTTATTTGAACTCTATTCTATACTTTCTTGTTTTATACTACTGTTAATTACGAAATAATATATTGGTTGTTAGGAAAATATGATAGCGATATTTTTTGGTAGTGTTGGAATTTAAATAGATGGACTAATTAAGTTGGTTTGAATATTTAGGGCCCAAGTAGTTGGTTGGCCACCAGTTAGATCCTTCAGAAAGAACACCCTTGCAGTCCAAAAGGACGGTAGCGGCGGCGAAAGTGGCGCTGCGGCCGCGTTTATCAAAGTCAGCCTAGATGGGGCACCGTACCTCCGGAAAGTGGACTTGAAAATGTACAATAGCTACCAACAACTTTCTGAAGCTCTCGGAAAAATGTTCACCTCCTCTACAATCGGTAATTATTAACTATATGAATTTTGATTCAAAATTGGTAAAGTAAATAAAAGACGGAGAAAAAAAGTGATAGAGGCTATTGGTACAGTCTAAAATGAAAAAAATGTGGAGTAACTAATTTTTTTTTTTAAATGGAGGTAGTAACTTTTTAAAAATGAACATTATAATCATAGTAATATCATTATAATAGTAAGATGCATCGATCTATATTATATTCAAATAATTTATTTGAATGATGCAGGCGATTGTGGGGTGAAGGAGTTGATGTGTGAGAGCAAATTGATTGACCTTTTGAATGGGTCTGACTATGTGCCTACTTATCAAGATAAAGATGGAGACTGGATGCTTGTTGGAGATGTTCCATGGGGGTATTTTTCAACTCAAACTTCCAATAAATTTCATTATCTTGCATTTATTTTTTATATTATTAATATTTATGTGTTACCTCTTTTTTTTAAAACCAGGATGTTCGTTGATTCATGCAAACGTCTCAGGATAATGAAGAGTTCGGAGGCCATTGGACTTGGTATTGTTCGATTCGATTGTCCGTTTACACAAAAAAGTAAAGAAGTTTAAGGAGTGTTATCTTTTTTTAACTAATGTTAATAAGCACAAACTAGATCTAGGCAAGTTTAATAACATTTCTCCTTTTTTCTTCTTAATATAATGATAGTGTTTTTTTATCTTAATTGCAGCACCCAGAGCAGTGGAGAAGTGCAAGAACAGAGCATGAAAAGGCTTCTGCTTATATTTCCATTTGTGTAATTTTGTTGTGAGTGAGTATATAAATAGTGGATAATGTTCAGCAGTTAAAATGTACTACTACTCAGTTATAAGGTTGTCATTATTAATATTACTATCATCTTAGTTTGATTCGTGAAACTCGTTGACGATATGATTAGCATAACACCGAATCAGCAACTCACTTTCAAAGATAGTTCCTCCACTACCTCAACTCAACAAGATCATATCAATCAAAAAAAGGCAATTATTATAGATTTCATATTTATTGGTATTGTTTAACCATTTGAAACACAAGTCGTTTCTGAACTAGGTTTAAGACTTTCCTCTCTACATTCACAGTCCCGCTTTAGTTTCTACACAACATTCGCGAGCTATTCTATTTCATCCGACGGCCAAAACAGGAGTAATCAACACCATACACATCATACAGAAAATGCACAAATCCTAAAACTTGAGCCCTGAATGAATGGCAACGACGCCTCCCACAAGGTTTTCATACTCAACCTTCTGAAAACCAGCTTCTGCAATCATCGTCGCAAATTTCTCCTGCAGTTGCAAACAATAACATGAATACACCACATCAGGTAATGTTCCGGCAATTATCAAACAGGAAAGGATTGATGATCATACAAAAAGTATCATGAGCTTGATGTGTTCTACTTATCATCAATGAGACCAAATTTATGGATCTAGAATAAGAAAGTGGATCTGAAGATATTCGGCAGGTTTTATGAATCAGTGAAAGTGTACCTGTTTGGGGAAGCGGCGGATACTCTCTACCAGATACTGATAAGATTCACGATCACCTGCAACCAGCTCTCCTACTTTCGGGATGACTGAAAATGAGTAATAATCATACCTGAAAGATAAACATTAATCGGTAAGTATCAGAGGATATATATCGGGGAGCCAGAAACTTGCCTAAGCTGTAGAACAGTGAATCTATAACTAAAATGCATTGATTTTAGATATGTAAGAAAGAGTCATCTAATTCAGTTTCTTTGACCAATAAATTCACCATAAGACTAGTGATTAGCAAAAAGAAATGCCATACAGAGGACAATAATACATTGCATGCTGTAACAAAAACAATGTCAAGATAAAATCCCTTTGAGCCATCTATTACTTACAGAAGCATGTACCGTCAAAAGGAATGCACTAATCAAAAGACAGCAACAAGAGTTTGATATAACTGGGTATGAGAGATGAGAGTTTGGCTCCACATACAAAAGTAATTATGTGGTAATGATAATGACACTGACAATGCTACATAACATATGCACAGTATGAGCAGAATAGAGGTTGTATTAGTATATTGGTAACGCTTACAAATCTTTGAAAATTGGAAGTTCCACATGGCTGAGTTCTAGACAAAGAAATCTCCCTCCTGGTTTAAGCACCCTTTGACATACAATAAGCACAAGTTAGAATATCCAAACTAGCATCTAAATGAACAAAAATAAAGGAACTTAGGAACTCAAGAAAAAAGGAACTCAAAATAGAGAAAAAAGAGGGGGGGGGGGACTGAAAATCAGAGGGTAACCTGTAAGCTTCTGCGAGAGCTTTTTCTATATGTGTTACATTCCTTATTCCAAATGCAATTGTATAACCATCCATTGAAGCATCACTAAATGTTAATTTTTCCGCATCTCCTTCAACCCAAATGAGAGATTTACTGTCTCCCAACCCTGACAGTGATACAGGGAACACTCCATTAAGAAACTGAATCAGACTTGATATATACAGAAACATTATGTTAGCGATATGAGATTTCATTTTGCATAAGTGGCATACAGAAAATAAAAAGTATTGCCTTACCTCTCTCCTGGGCCCTCTTTCTGCCAACACGTAACATGTTGGGGTTAATATCACAGACAAAAATTTGCGTTTCTTCAAGTAGATTATCATCATGAATATCTCCTACAGCTCTGCGTGCAACACCATGGATACTGTCTAAGATTCTGAAAGCAACATCCCCTGTAAAATTAGAGAGTCTCCTTACCCAAGCAGCTAATATGACACCAAACAGGTCTAACTATCAAAAGAATAAAATGTCATGAAACAATCTTCCACTTCATTAAAATGAAAACAGAAACGAAAGCGAGAAAGCATATCAATTCAAACGGTGAAGAGATTTTTAGTAGATAAGTGGCATTGACTATAGATATGACTAGCTCCAAATTTTACGCAACATGAACAAAATGGCTCCAAATTCTGCATGGGTATCCCCTTGCTCTGAGTGCACTGCAAACATGATCTACATAAACATATATGCACATATTGATAGGTATTTGTTCTGCTTCTTTATACAGCTTATCCATACGAACGAAAACTTCATTATCAAAAAATCTAACATCTAGCGATCGGAATCAGGGGTTCTTGCTTGTTATAGTCCCTTTATAGTGCCTCGAAGAAACCAGAACAGACAATAAAAACTTTTTTAACGTATGAATGTGCAAGATTTGGCAGAAAAATCTGTCAATCAGGATGGCACTATTATGTGATTTTCAAGATTAGATTCTGACATGATAGGAAAGTGGAAATGCAAATGAACGATCGTATTAACAATAACAGTGTGATGTATTTTTTGAGAATGCATATGCATCAAATATTTTTTTAGCTTCATAGTGTTGGCACAAACATGTTTGAATGGAATTTCATAAAGTGGACTCTTTATACTCATCAAACTTATCTCCATACTTATAAATCACCTGTTCCACCAGCCACATCAAGATGCTTCATTCCCGGGAATGGATTCAACTTGGAAACCAACCTACAAAGTAAGCACATTAAAGTAAGAAATACTACTACATATGAAGATCAGCTCATGATCCAATAATCAAATCAAGAAATACATCAGCCACAGCCAACCTTTCTTTCCACAATCTATGCAGCCCACCACTCATTAAATCATTCATGACATCATAACTCGATGCTACACTTGTGAAAACATTGCCGACCATCTGACTCTTGTCCTCCTCCCTAACTTCCTTGAAACCTAAAGCAAAAGTGGAAAAGCAGACTCAAAAATATTATACAGTATTACACATAGCTGCATGTTTTACCAGATTATACTCACATCGCGATGGAACACCACAACAATCTCTAAATCACACTAATATTTGGCAAAAGGGGGTAAAAAGTAAAGGGGAAATGAAGGCTGACCAAAACTAGTAGCATGAGAGTGCAAATGCGAGCAAAAACGCGAATGATTCCTCCTCAAACCCCGGTAAATCGATCGCATTGACATAACTACAGTGATAAGCGGCGATTGCTCAATTGAATTCCAAAATGTTTGGTATTTCTTCAGCAAATTTTACTTCTCGTTGTTGGGTATAGAGAAATGGGCTCAACCCAGCCCATTTGCATAGCGGGCTGAGCATACTAAACTTTTGTTTATTTTCATTTTTATTTTCGGTAATTACCTAGCATGTTTAAGGGATTTAACTGTATGTATTAGTACAAAATTAATACTCTCTACACGAGAATTTATACAGTTTTTGTTTCGTAAATTGAGTGGAGAGTGATAATAATGTTTCCATTATAGGAAATCTATCAATCAGATAAGGAAATCTCAAAAAGAAAAATGTCACTTAGAGTATGTAGAAATTATGATATCACATGATGCCAAGCTTATTCACACAACATATACTCTCTCCCTCCGGGAATAAATACCCTATTTTGAACCGATTTAAATTTAAAAAACTGTTCGACTTTGTTAAAGAAATTGAGTGAAAAAAAAGTGAATGGAAGATTGTTCATACTTTTATACTACTACTAGATTAATCCCAGCGCGATGACCTGTTGACGACATTTTTATTAATTGAATGAGTAAACTGAATTAAAATTAAGGACAGTTAGTAATGCTGAATTTTAGTACTACTATTATATAGCATTATTGATTTTTATCTCATGAAAACAAAGTGACGCCGCTTCATATGTATAACCCATTACCATTATTATGATATTATTAATGAGATAATTTTAGTATTTTTATATAAAATCTGAATTAATTTATGTTGTTTGAAACAAAATCGCATTCTTTTCATATTGTTATGTACTAGTATTTGACTTGATTTATAATTATATTGTTTCAATTTTGTCGACATCCAATACTTGATGGAGAAACAAGTATTGGTGTTGGTGTTGCATATCATTGCTCCATCGCAGTTGGCAAATGCGCCTATTAACTCAACCTTTAATTTCTCGAATCAGTCTGCACTGGCCTGCACCCTAGGTGCTCAGACCAGTCAACACTCTAATCTTTCAGTATATAAATTGTTGAGCGACGTACTACTCTTTGTAATATGGTAAGCATGATGAATTAGCCAAACCACTATTACAACTCTTCTCAATGTATGCCATCCAACTCTAACAACAGGGCTCAATCTCACAAACATAAATTCTGTAGAACATAGTACATGTTCCATAGACTTTTCCAGAATATGAGAATGGGAGTAGAGCAAGACACAGCACATATGTCAACGGAGCAAAAACTAAACCGCATGAGATTAAAAATAGCACAGCACACAACACAGATTTTTTATGGTTCCATGCATTTTGTGATCTCCTTTGATCTATACACTTAAGTCCCAGGTCATGCTATCCTGTTGTTTTCATACTGTGAAAATCCACCACAAAAGTTCTTGCATACTTCTAACTCCAACTTCTCTTTTTCAACACAAAAGGCAGTGAGGATTTCATATTTCACTCAAGAGGTAGGATTCAATAATTCTAGTAATAGAGATAAAATACTCAATCTCAGTAATGTATAAGAGCATCTGCAATGGTCGGCTAGCGATCGGCTAGCCGATTCATCGCGCTGGCCGATCGGCTAGCCGAACCATTGCAATCGGCCAGCGCAAAATCGGCGAGCGGATCGGCGTGGGCTCGCCGATCGCTCGTCGCTGGCCGAAACGCTAGCCGATCGGCTAGCCGCCATTGTGGAGGCCCGATCGGCCAGCGCCGATTTTCGATTTTTTTTTTTTTTTTTTAAATCATATATAAACGCGATTTTCGTTTCATTTTCATTTGCACCACTTGTTTTAACGAGTTTTCTCTCTCTCTAACTTTCTGTTCAAGAGCATCATCGAGCGATGGATCACGCGGGTGGTAGCGGTAGCGGTAGTGGTGGGGATCCGAGGAGTACGAACGGAGGATGAACGAGGCTATGAAGGCCTACATGAACCGCGGGATGGAGCGGTACATGCGTATGGTGGAACAGCAGGCGATACCTCGCCCTCCTCCACCAGTTGTCCACCACCGAGCAGTGATTGATCGGGATCACGTAGCTGCACATCGGCCGGCCGTACGAGGACTACTTTGCAGAGTACCCGCGGTTTCCCGCCAACATGTTCCGGCGGCGTTTCAGAATGCGCAGGGAGTTGTTTATGCGCATCGTTCGGGCATTGGAGCGTCAATATATGTGTTTCCGCTTCAGGCACGATGCGGATGGCAGACCCGGCCACACCCCTATCCAAAAGTGTACGGCGGCAATCAGGCAGTTGGCCTACGGAGGCGCGGCAGACATGTGGGATGAGTACCTCCACATCGGTGAGTCGTCGGCCACCGAAATGTGCGAAGGAGTTACGTAAGGGGGGCGTGATCAGCATTTTCGGTGAGCGAGTACCTTGAAGCCCTACTCCCGAATATTGTCGGAATTTGATGCGGATGCACGGGGAGAAGCATGGGTTCCCGGGATGTTAGGCAGCATAGGCGTATGCATTGGGAGTGGAAGAGCTGTCCGATTGCTGGAAGGGGGCCTACACGACCGGCTACAAGTCAAAGAACCCCACGATAATCCTCGAGGCCGTAGGCTGATTACCGGCTGTGGATCGGCATGCGTATTTTGGGGTAGCCGGGTCGAACAACGACCTCAACGTCCTGAACTCGTCTCCCCTCTTCAACGAGAAGTGCCAGGGCGTCGGTCCGGCCGTCTCATTCGTGGCCAACGGCAGCCGGCATGATATGGGCTACTAATTGGCGGATGGGATATACACTCGGTGGCCGGTCTTTGTGAAGACGATCCGACAAATAAGTGATGAAAAGAAGGCCTACTTTGCGCAACGACGGGAGTCGGCGCGCGCAAGGGCGTGGAGCGCGCATTTGGTGTGCTCCGAGTCTCGATGGGCGGCAATCAAGGGCCCAACGCGTTTGTGGGATGTCGGATGCGTTTCCGAGATAATGTACGCCTGCATTATCACTGCACAACATGATCGTCGAAGACGAAGGCGTACAACCGACTAGTTGGGTCGGTGACGATGAAGCCGGTCAAGCCACGGAACGGCCACCCCTAGTGTACGACAGGGGGTATCCTCGATGAAGCCGGCCGACTCAAGGAATTTGCCAGCATGCGCCAAGTGGATGTTCAACTCCAAAAGGATATAATTGAAGAGTTGTGGGCACGGAGGAGCTGCACGACGATAGTTTTTTTTTTCTTTATTATGCATGTACTTTTTTTTTTATCTATGTAACTTTTTAAAATGCAATTAATGAATTTTCCCGTACACGTGTCTAAATTTAATTCCGTATTTTAATCGTAATTTTAATTCCGTAAATGTAGTATATTTTGAATTGTTTTTATTGCGGCTGGCCTATATTTGGCCTAAATGACTGCGTGGCCGGAGGTGGGCTTTTTTAGTGTTGTTGACGTGGCAGAGGAGAGAATGGCTGGCCTATGCACCATTGCGGATGCTCTAATACTATCAAACATGAAAAGAAAATGTCTCCTAACAATGTTTAACATTCCCTGACTCACTAGATCAAGCAGGAGATGAAAGCCAGGCCACAAATCATCATCATTTCTGCATATGAATTCTGTGGCAATCCAGTTCCACTGCAAACAAAAGATCTAGTACAATCTAATTCATAAGCAGCAGATCAGAAAAATAATATCCCAATATCCATTAGGATTTCAAAGCTGCACATCACTAATAATTTCAATCTTAACCTTGGTTGATGATTGATTTTGGATTGTCTAGATGCCCAATTCATTAATCTTGATAAGATGAAGAACAGAGTAATAAAGAGAGCACTTGAATTAGAAACTAGTATAAAATATAATAATCTCAATAAATAATACAGTAAGCGTTTCTATCAGCTAAACAAGAAGAAAAGAAATCTTCACCTCTCAATCTCCATTCCTCAACACGCCGAGATCAGATCTCGAAACCCATGAGTGCAAAACCGAATCTTGAACCGAAACCGAGAATTCCTTCATCATCATCTTCTTCTTCAGGTTGCTGTTACAAACTCTCTTGGAACTTCTTCTGGGAGGCAATTGGTCGAACAAAAAGGGGGCGGAATCCAAAGCACGCCTCCTTCTCCTCCGGATGGTGACGCGGCGCTGGATGTAAGGGACGCCGATGACGGATCCGGCAGTGACTTGGTGGATCGCCTTCACCAGCAGATCGAGGCCGTGCCAGCGATGCGACGACGGATGCGGGAAAGAATTGGATGAAGAGGATGAAGAATTCGCGGCGGTGATTGATGAGGAATCTGATGAGATGGAGGATGAAGGCGATGGCGATGAGAGAGCAGCAGAGCAAGCGAGAGTTGGTTTATTCCCGCGGATCCTCATCGGAAGAAATGAAATGTGGTGGTGATGGATGTAGCACTTGTGAGCTACACCTTTCTCATTCAACAAATCAAATGCCTTTCTATAATGGTCTGTATATATAAGTCTGATGTCTCGGGAATTTCATATACTCCCTACTTAACAATGTACTACTCCGTCCATCCATTCACAGTAGGCGTCTTCTTTTTTAGCACAAGATTTAAAAAGTAAATTAATGTTAAATTGAGAATAAACTATAGAAAAATGATAAAATAGAAAGACGAAGAGATAATAAAAATATTTTATTTTTAAAAAGATTAAGAGAGATGATTTAACATAATAGAGAAGGACAGAGAGATGATTTAATTTTGTAATGGTCTTGTTATGCTTTTGGGTGAAAAAAAATTACTCTAGGTTTTATTGCCTTAGTAGTTGTTCGTATTTCATGTTCTTTTCTCATAATTGATTGATCTTCCTTATTCGTAGATTATTGTGATATAGGAAAACTTTGTCTAAAAGACTAGTATATTAGAAGAGAGAGAGTCCATTTAGTCTATATACTCCATCATTTAGTTTATATACCACACACCAATTGTTCTCTCAACCGATGTGGGTTGAGTCCGTAACATTTGACCCTCCTTTAAGGGTCGACGTCTAAGTTGGTCGCGATTGGTTCGTTGCCAGACCAACACTCTGAGTTTTCATTAGTCACGGTGGATTCTTTGCCCGGCCATCACTCCAGGGTCACCACTCCGAGTTGCCCCAAACGTACTCGTTGGTCACGGCGAGTTCGTTGTCCGACCACCACTCTGAGTCAATTGGGCTCTCAATGAAAGCACCAATTGATACATGAGAACTCAACCCAAAATACTACTCCTATATTAGGAGATAGAGCTCATTTATTCTATATATCCCACCATTTAGTCTATACATCGCACACCAGTTGTTCTCTCAACCGATCTGGGAATTAAGTCTGTAACACATTGTCTGTGGTTGGAGTCATTTTAAACACGAAATGAATGCCTACATGTCATGGATATGATGTTGAAGAAGAGGAAGGAGATGGGAAATGTGTTGGTTCTGATTGAACAAGTTGTGCGAAACCATCGACAAAACTCCATACTGTTGCTGAACTTGGCTTGGAAATTAAGTCAGTGATGAGTTCTCGAGGAAGGTGTGGAGATCATTATCACATTGCAACGGCAACATGACCTCCTATCAAGAATTTTCGAGTCAAATGTAGCTAAATCCACTAAAAAAATTTACTCCCTCTGTCCGCCGCAAAATACTTGTATTATTTTTATTTTAAATTAATTTGAGTATTTAATTAAGATATTAGAGTTAATTTACTGTTTTGTCCTCGTACGTCCCTTTTCCCACAAACCTACAACATCATCAAACATAGTAACCCACTACCCAAAAGCCCAATATCTCAATTAAACAATAAAACTATGGATAATCGAGTAACACAAACTTAAAGGAAAGCCCCACTATCATGCAAATAATTGTAGGAGTTTTCACGAGAGTTAAACATACCCTAAACATGTTTAGAACGCTAGCATGCTCGAAAAAATCATAAATATGATTAAAATATAAATATATGCAATTAATTACATATATAATTACATAATTTAATCAACTCATGCATTGTCACGTGAAGCTTCACGTACCGTAGGAATTAAGGAACTGGATTCAATCACCACTTTACTTGAATCTTTGCGTTTGATCTTAACTACGGATCTTCTGATCTGTTCCCTCAACTCATAATTGACCTTCGCGTGGGCAAAAGTCTCAGCTCGAGGGAGAGAGAATTCGAAATCATGATACTAATATCTATAAAGTTCTAGACTTTATATAGGATTTAAAATTTAATTTTTAGTTTTTTATTTCCTTTTTTTAGAAGAATATCTATATGCCAATTATATTGGTGTTTTATTTTCTTTTTTTGAGAATACGAAACGAAAGTATACTAATATTTATGTTGAGTACGTTATATTGCTGACTCATCCCTAAATCATAATATGATTACCATAAAGTTCTAGACTTTAAATAGGATTTAAAATTTAATTTTTAGTTTTTTATTTCCTTTTTTTAGAAGAATATCTATATGCCAATTATATTGGTGTTTTATTTTCTTTTTTTGAGAATACGAAACGAAAGTATACTAATATTTATGTTGAGTACGTTATATTGCTAACTCATCCCTAAATTGCTAACTACAATTATATGATATATATTGGATCATAAAATCAAGGCACATGATCATTCATCAATTAGCACCAATACAATGCAAAAAAAATGTCAATGAGTGTTAATGTCAATTGAAACAAAAGTTAGTCATAACTAACTTTAAAAAAAATATCTCAAAACTTTAAATAATTATAATTATCTTAATTTAAATTATTTTTTTACACAATATATATCAAATTAAAGATAATTTATAAGGATTGTAACGAGATCTTACTTGTATATGTTCCGATGTCAAAATTTTAAAAAAATTATTGAATTTTCATATTTTTCAAGCAACAGCTTAAAGTCAATGTAACTATTATAATATGTATATATAATACATGTACAATGTCAATGTTAAATTGTGTTGTATTCAATAAATTTCATTGATATGTTTAATACACTATATTGACATTTTTATCAAAAATTCTAAATTTGGCAGTTTTCTTATCTTTTTAAATTTAAATAATAATAATAAAATGAAATTACAAATGACAATTTATAGACCACTATATCTCTACAAATCTAATGGTTTTAAATTATTTGTAGTTAGCAATAAAAGGTTGAGTTAGCCATTGATATCACCCCTATTTAGGTAAAGCTTTAATTTTTTTTTCTATTATCTATATGGCAATAGTATACTCCATCAGTTCTATAGCAGTGGAGTCATTTTGTCATTTTCATACGTTCTATAGCAGTGGAGTCATTTTTCTTTTCAGTAAAAATCAACACATTTATTTTCACTTATTTTACTCTCTCTTACTTTATTTTCAATTCATTTGTTAACCTTTTTCATTTTTTACTTTGTTCTCCAATTACTTAACTCACTTAATATATTTCTTCTTAAATCGCGTGTCGAAAAAAAACGTCTCCACTGTGATGGGGTATTAGTGTATTGGGAGATGTATTAAAATGTTTTACTTTTATACTTTAAATATCCACATGGCATTGTTATTTAAGTCATGTTCCGTGATGATATGGCAATTGTTTTTATTATAATTTAGATATATACTCTATTAGTAATGTGGTTTGTCTTTGAATATTAATATAAGGTGGCCTATTTTTACATTGGTAACAAAAAACTGAGGATCAACTAAGTAATTTTTATTTTTATTGTTTAATTGTGCTATTTTAGTTATTTTATTTTAAAAATGAGAAATAAAAATAGTGAAAATAGTGTTGATATTAGTATAAAGTGAAGTTTGCATTTGAATAATGAGGTAGCTGCTGTAGCGAATGCAGTTTAATAATAGCAGCAGGCCTTGCTCTACTTCTAGAAGCATAGGTAGGAAGAGGTGAGCTTGACCATTGCAATTCAAAAAATAACAACAAACGACTCTTCCTTTCAATTTTCCTGTTTATAGAAAAATAAGAGTAATGTGTTTGACCTTTGAATTTTCTCGATCCTTCTTCACGTAACCAACAATGGTGATAAATGCGTTGGTTTCCAATGCTATAGCTCTAGCTTCCCATAGACCACTTCAATTTTTTCGCTCTTCATTGTTTCTTTAAAAAACCATTCTTTTCCTCTACCCATCTTCTAGAGTTTGTATTCTGTAAAGCTGGTTTTTTTGCTTGGGCTGTGGATTTCAGTTTTCTTGACTTTTGGGAATTTGCAAGCTGCGTGATGCTGAGATGATGAAGGGCTCACAACAGCAATGGCCTTTGCTGGTTCCTCCACCTCGAACACCGGGTAAAGAAGAGCTCCCTATTGATATTGATAGTTCAATTCCTGTTTCTTCTATGTCAAAGCCTTATTCTGATTCCCAGATTGAAATGAGTGGTGATTTTGTGAGGAATCCTTCCTCCCATTCCATTCAGTCAAAGTCCTCTAGCACCCACTCCATAAAGGGGGTGAGCTTTAGAGAAGGGCATGATTTGAACCCTGTTAGCTATGGCTCTAGGGGGGCTAGTTTGGGTTCGAACCCCGTTAGGTATGGTTCGAGGGGTGCTAGCTCTGGAGGGTTTACTTCATCTTATAAGGAGATCAACGATGAGGATGCAAGGTTAGTGTATGTGAATGATCCTGGTAGAACAAATCAGCAGAGGTTTAAGTTTGCTGGGAATTCAATTAGGACTTCCAAATATAGTATCCTCACTTTCTTGCCTAGGAATTTGTTTGAGCAGTTCCATCGGATAGCTTACATATACTTTCTTGTGATTGCCATTCTCAATCAGCTACCTCAGTTGGCTGTTTTTGGCCGGGAAGCTTCCATTCTTCCGTTGGCCATGGTGCTCTTTGTCACTGCAGTTAAGGACGCATATGAGGACTACAGGCGCCATAGGTCGGATAGGATTGAGAACAACCGGCTGGCGTCAGTCTTGGTGAATGGAGAGTATGAGGATAAGAAATGGAAGGACATTTGTGTTGGGGAGGTCATTAAGGTCTCCGGGAATCAAACTCTTCCATGTGATATGGTGTTGCTCTCAACTAGTGATGCTACTGGTGTCGCATATGTGCAGACGACAAATTTGGACGGGGAGTCGAATTTGAAGACACGGTATGCAAAGCAGGAGACTCAGATGAGAACTCCAGTTGTGGGGAACATAGGTGGGCTTCTGATCAAGTGTGAGAAACCAAATAGGAATATATATGGTTTCCAGGCAAACATGGAAATTGATGGAAAGCGTATTTCTCTTGGACCGTCCAATATAATATTACGCGGTTGTGAGCTGAAGAACACGGATTGGGTAGTTGGTGTTGCAGTTTATGCTGGGAAGGAGACTAAGGCAATGCTTAACAATGCTGGAGCTCCATCCAAGAGAAGCCGTCTCGAGAAGCGCATGAACAAGGAGATCATCATCCTGTCAATTTTTCTAGTGGCACTATGTACTGTAGTCTCCATCTGTCATGGTGCCTGGTTGAGACGCCACAGAGAGGAGTTGTACTTGATGCAGTTCTACAGGAAATATGACTACTCAGAGCCTGAAGTTAAGAAATACGAATATTATGGTTGGGGAATGGAGATATTCTTTGTGTTCCTCATGTCTGTCATTGTTTTCCAAGTTATGATTCCTATATCATTGTACATATCCGTGGAGCTTGTTCGTATTGGCCAAGCTTATTTTATGATCCGAGATGACAGGATGTTTGACAAATCCACCAATTCGAGATTCCAGTGCAGGGCATTGAACATAAATGAAGATTTGGGGCAGATAAAGTATGTCTTCTCCGACAAAACCGGCACTCTGACTGAGAACAAGATGGAATTTCAGTGTGCAAGCGTTGGAGGAGTAGACTACGACAATGGGAAGGACATCAGTACTGAAGATTGGCAAACAGGATACTCAGTTCAAGGTATTATGAGATTTCTGTCTCTTTCACTCTATGCTTTTGTTTACACGCGTTCAAGAGATATTGCATGAATAGCATGTTCAATTGTTTTCTTGCTCAGCATTTCGATTTTCTTTCATTTTTGTTATCAGTTGACGGTATGGTTTTAAGGCCAAAGATGACAGTAAAACTTGATCAAGACCTTCTCAACTTGTCAAAAATGGAACATACAAATGAAGGCAAACATGTTTATGATTTCCTCGTGGCATTGGCTGCTTGCAACACCATCGTGCCTCTCACTGTTGAGACATCTGATCCTGCTATAAAATTGATAGAATATCAGGGGGAGTCTCCTGATGAACAGGCATTGGCCTACGCTGCTGCCTCGTATGGATTTATGCTTGTTGAACGCTCTTCTGGTCACATAGTAATTGACATTCAAGGGAAAAGGCAAAGGTAACTTAGACTTTATTTCTTTTCCGATTGCTGTATATAGATCCACTTCTTTTGATCATGGTCTATGATGCGATCTTTCAGTCGGATATTTTTAGTCGTATATTGGAAATTGAATTGACATATGATGTGAATGTTGGGTGAGCTAATGAGCTTTTTCTGTGACAAAGTTTCTGAATAATATACTCCTATTATCAAAGCCAAAAACAAATTGATCACTGGTTTAGATTGTCAATGAAAAGAGCCTTGATTTATGTATGAATTGATAACTTTTGATTTATGAATTTTCAGGTCTAGTTACTGTTAACTAAATATTACTCCGTACTAGCAAATTTGTTTTCGTTTTATTATTTTAAATTAACATGTCATCCTTGATTTCCTAGCTAAAACTTCTGCTACTAATATGTTTCACCTGTCTTTTTGTGACGATTCACTTTATTCTTTTCATTTTTCTTAATTGAAACTTAGTCCTGTTGGTATTTACCTTCTTATGATATCCTTATGGGCAGCACAGGTTCAACGTCTTGGGTTTGCACGAGTTTGACAGTGATCGGAAGAGGATGTCTGTTATTGTAGGATGCCCGGATCAGACGGTGAAGGTTTTCGTTAAAGGAGCTGATACAACCATGTTCAAAGTGATAGATAAATCCTTGAACTTGAACATGGTTAACGCAACTGAGAGCCATCTTCACTCCTATTCGTCAAAGGGTTTGCGAACACTTGTCATTGGAATGCGGGAACTCAGTACGTCTGAATTTGAGCAATGGCAGTCATCGTACGAGTCAGCAAGCACTGCCTTAATGGGCAGAGCAAAATTACTTCGTAAAGTTGCCAACAATGTGGAAAACAATCTTAAATTATTAGGTGCGTCTGGGATCGAGGATAAACTGCAGCAGGGTGTGCCAGAAGCAATTGAGTCTTTAAGAACGGCTGGTATCAAGGTCTGGGTTCTAACCGGTGACAAGCAAGAAACAGCCATCTCAATCGGCTACTCCTCTAAGCTACTAACGAGTAAGATGACCCAGATAGTGATAAACAACAACTCTAAGGACTCGTGTAGGAAGAACTTGGATGATGCTTTGCAACTGTATAAGAAGCTCTCAAATGTTTCCCATTCCAATGACGGAGGCCATGGAGCTGGAACTAATCAACTTGCCTTAATTATTGATGGAACGAGCCTTGTGTATATTTTAGAGACTGAACTCGAGGAAAAGGTAACTCTTACATGGAGGCAAAAAGCATTCATTCTCACACTAGATTATCATATATGAAGGTTATTTAATATCCGTATTTGATCTTTTATGCAGCTTTTCGAGTTAGCTAGCAAATGTACTGCAGTATTGTGTTGCCGTGTGGCTCCTCTGCAGAAAGCCGGTATAGTAGCTCTCATAAAAAACAGAACTGATGACATGACCCTCGCCATAGGTGATGGTAAGCATCTTTGTACCTGTGTTAAGGATCTCTAGGAAAGAAACCAAAGCATAATTTTTTTGTCGGTTTTATCATTTGTCTTATCTCTCAGGAGCAAATGATGTTTCCATGATTCAAAAGGCTGATGTGGGTATTGGAATCAGCGGCCAAGAGGGAAGGCAAGCCGTCATGGCATCAGATTTCTCGATGGGTCAGTTCAGATTTTTGGTCCCGCTATTGTTAATACACGGACACTGGAATTATCAACGGATCAGCTACATGATATTGTACAATTTCTATAGGAATGTCGTTCTAGTTTTTGTTTTGTTCTGGTAAGGGGGAAAAGCAACCTTTTGGTGACCTTAACACAAGTGCTAAAATCGCACATTTACTGATAATTTGTGTTTCTCTCCAGGTATGTTCTCTTTACTGGATTCACCCTGACAACTGCAATCACTGATTGGAGCTCTGTGCTTTATTCAGTAATATACACGTCGTTGCCTACAATAGTCGTAGGAATTCTTGACAAGGATTTAGGTAGAGGTACCCTCCTCCAGTATCCTCAACTATACGGGGCTGGACAAAGGGGAGAAAGCTACAATGGGAAGCTATTCTGGGTCACGATATTGGACACAATGTGGCAAAGCGTAGCTGCTTTCTTCATACCTCTGGCTGCTTACTGGGATAGCACCGTTGGCGTTTCGGCCTTGGGGGATCTTTGGATACTTGCAGTCGTGATTCTGGTCAATATACATCTGGCCATGGATGTGATCAGATGGTACACGATCACTCACATTGCCATCTGGGGATCTATACTTGCGACTTTCATCTGTGTCATGATCATCGATGCCTTGCCCTTCCTGCCTGGCTACTGGTAAAGTTTTTCTACTTATTTGTTATATTCATGATCACAACAAATACTTGACTCTTAAAGAAAAAGGTAGAAGTAATTTGTATACGAATATTTATGCAGGGCTTTCTTCATGATTGCGAAGACGAAGTTATTTTGGGTATGCTTGCTTGGTATTGTGGTGGCAGGAATGGTTCCTCGTTTTGTCGTAAAAGTATTTGTACAGCATTGTAAACCCAACGATATTCATATTGCCAGAGAAGCAGAGAAATTTGGAAATTTAAGGGAAACAAATGCAGAAACTGAGATGAATCCCATATCTGATCTTCCACGGAGTACTGCTACAGCAACTACTTAGATATACACCAATCGCCATCCATTTTGTTTTCTTGTTCATATTTTTTGGTATCTCATTTCTGTAAAATATATCCAGTTTGTTTGTGCTGGTCAATCATTTTTTTCTCAATCATTTGGTAGGAAGTCTGCGGAAGAGTATAAATATTTGGAGAGTTACACTTAGGCTGTAAATTTAATAGTATTACAATTACAATACGTGTAACAAAAACATTGGTAATTTGGTATGATACATATATGGAAAGAATGCAATGATATTCTTTATGGTTTTTCTTATATTTGTTTTGTTGAAAGACATAATATAACTAGTATTCTAATCCTTTGTCCCACAACATATTGGGTACTAACTGCATCAAAAATTTTAATGAAAGTTAAGTAGGATATTTGTAAGGGGAAAAATTATTCAATTTGTTAATTTGTTAATTTTATTAAGACCTTTTTCACCATACGTCCGTGAGTGAATAATACTGTGTGCCTTGTTCCAGACTGAAAATTGGGCTCTCTGGAATGGTTCTGGACTTAGCATCGCGAACTGGGTAGTCTGCCAAACTAGCCAGTTCACACGGCTTTTTCTATGAGCTTGTTCTCAGTCCGAGCTTCATTTCATGCCTCGTTTCACTTCCTACAATGAGAATAACACACTATTATAAGTCCGAAAACATGTAGAAACCACTCAAAATTAGGGAATAAATATTTTATGTTTGATCACATCAACAACTCTAGTTGTGGATGACATCAATCAAGCCAATTTAACTTTTATATCAACATGAATAATGATAAAACTTTTTTATACCGCTAGAGTAAATGAGTAATTACACAAATCAAAAGATTGTGCATAAAATTTTAATACTTATATGGCTGAGGTCCATTTTTTAATTTAATATCTATAGTTGTTTTATGATTCGAGTAAAAAACTTTATGATTTATGACTCATTGCTTAAGTTTTCTTATATTGGGACGTGTAAATAATTTTAAATTTAAAAGTTGCATCACAGACATTAACATCTCTATCACGTGATCAATCCACACACCTCATTGCTTTAAGTTCTCAACATCAAACTAACATTAAATTAAATTTTGACCATCAATCAATAAAATTGGTCCCAACATCAATTTAGCCTCACTAGTAGAGTAATATTTTTTTTCAGTTTTGTAAATGTTATGACAAAAAGGCTAAATTATAATGTTGAGGATGAATATGATAAAATTTGTAATATTGGGGACTAAGCGTGTAAGAGAAATAACCATTTTGTTGCCCACCTTTATCTAGGAGAAGGAAGTTATGCAGTGAACCCTTGCACTTGAGAAAACGAAATTGCGATGATGAAAAACGAAATCGAGATGATCAGTTCACCACACGGGCCTCTACCCGATCTTCCGGAAGAAATTATCAAAGAAATACTGCTGAGGCTGCCCGCAAAATCACTCTGGAAATTTAGGTCCGTGTCGAAATGTTGGTTTTTCTTGATTTCAAGTTATGATTTTGCCAAGGCCCATCTGAAAATATCAAACAAGAACAACATTTATGAACGCTATAGACTTATAGTTGGCGCAATTCAATCTCTCATGGATTTACACACTTGTTCTCTACGAGACACGGTTGGGAATACTGTTTATACCGGTCCAATTTACCCTGATGTTGATATGCTCCCTGATGTTGTTCGCTTTGATTGCCCATCTTGCAACATTAATAGTTTGGTATGGATGGAGGGCTCTTGTAATGGGTTGGTTTGTGTACTTGAGTCAGCAAGAACTTTGATTTTGTGGAACCCCACAATCAGAAAATACCGGGTTTTGCCTCGCTCTGGCACGCCTATGAGGTTCGAGCACTATCCCCTCAACTTTGGGTTTGGGTATGATGAGGTTCATGATGATTATAAGGTGGTGGAGCTTTTACATTTGGATCCTGGCATGTCTTTGACGGAGCCTAGAGCAAAGGTCTATAGTTTGAGGAGTAATAGTTGGAAGGCATTGTTGAATTGGCCAAATGAGAAAGTGGCTTTGCTTTCCGGGGTGTTTCTGAATGGGGCCATTCATTGGTTGGTGTTTTGTGCTGGGAGGCCATCTGATTGGGGGATTGTTTCCCATGATCTTGCTTTGGAGACATTTGTGGAGTCGGAGCTTCCATTTAATGATGATGATGCTCTTAGGTTTGAGATGAATGTATTAGGTGGTTGCCTTTCTGTGTGTTATCAGTATAAAATGTGGTTGGATGTGTGGCTCGTGAAGGAATGTGGTGTTGCGAAATCATGGACTAAGATTATGAGAATTCCATCGACATGGGTGCGTTTTTCTTTTATGACAAAGCCGCTGCTGCTTATGGAGGATGGTCAGATGCTGATTAGATATGGGCCAGAGTTGGCATTGTATGATCCTAGAAACCCATCTGTTCAGCAGAAGGTTTCTGAATATGATGTTGAGGCTGCAGTGTATTTTGAGAGTCTAGTTTCACCAAATTTGGATGATGAAGTAATCATTCCAAGAACATTACCCCAGAATGTCATTACAGAGATCCTCCTGAGATCACCCGTGAAGTCTCTCCTGCGCTTTAAATCTGTTTCAAAAAAATGGTTTTATTTAATTTCAAGCTCTGATTTTGTGATGGCCCATCTCAACGTATCAACCAAGAACAATGTCCATGATAAACTCATCTTTGGCTCAAATACCTTCCCTTTCGATCTATATACGTGTTCACTTCACACTGAGATTGAGGGTTCTAATATAAGTGATCCTATTTACCCTACTACTATTGAAAGTATACCATTTGATCGAGTAAGGTTTGATTATGTTAACCCGGATGATTCGATATGGATTGTGGGTTCCTGTAACGGGCTGGTTTGTGTGGCTGTGTCTGCTTACACTGTCGTTTTGTGGAATCCAACTACAAGAAGAATGAAAGTAATTCCAGAAACTGACACAGATCCGAATCGTGATTCGATAGCATATGGTTTTGGTTATGACGAACTGCATGATGATTATAAAGTGGTGGAGGTATCTGGTGATAAGTGTCAGACGACAGGTGTATATGAGACTCAACAAAAGGTTTACAGTGTGAGGACTAACTCTTGGAAGATTATGTCAAATTGGCCGCTTAGCAATTCATGTTATGGGACAGGCAAGTTTATGTATGGAGCCATCCATTGGTCAGTATGCTCCTCGGATATTGTTTCTCATGATCTTGCAACAGATAGTTTGGTGGAGTTACCTATGCCTAATTTTGATGATGATGATGATGATTTCAGACTAGATATAGAGATTTTAAATGGTTGCCTAGCTGCATGCTTTGAGCATAATGTTTACATGGATATATGGGTGATGAAGGAGTACGGTACGAGAGAATCATGGACTAAACTGGTTCGCATCCCATTTTTTCTTGATTTCAGGGATCATGAGTTTTTCAGACCTTGTCCGTTGTTTTCGTTGAAGGATGGAAAGATTTTATTGAATTTCGGATCAAGTATAATAATATATGATTCAAGTAACTCGCAGTGCACCCCTCATTTTAGTACAGTCTTCACAGTAGAGGCCACTACCTTTTCTGAGAGTCTTGTTTCGCTAAATTTTGATGATGAAATCTTCTTTGGAAGGACATTGCCTCTAGAAATTATTACAGAGGTCCTCCTGAGGTTACCTGTGAATTCTCTCGGGCGTTTCAAAGCTGTTTCAAAAGAATGGTATTCACTAATTTCAAGCTCCTATTTTGTGATGGCCCATCTCAAACTTATCACAAAGAACAACATATACATCCACGACAAGCTCGTCTTTGGCTCCAAAAACTTCGACATGGATCTCTACACTTGTTCTATGTACTCTATGGTCAAGGACTCTGTGTTGGCTGATCCTATTTATCCTGTAACTCATGAAAATTCACCATTTGATCGTGTGTGGTGTGACGATCTTTATGAGGGTGACTCAATATGGTTTGTGGGTTCTTGTAACGGACTGGTTTGTGTGTCTGTATCTGCTAATACTATCATTTTGTGGAATCCAACTATTAGAAAATCGGCAGTAATTCCAGACTCTGGCACTGACTTGGACTTTGATAACTTCAGCATCACATATGCTTTTGGTTATGATGAAATTCACAATGATTACAAGGTGGTTGAGTTTTTTGGTGCCATGCGCAATACAGGCGTGTATGAGACTGGAGTAAAGGTTTACAGCATGAGGACTAATTCTTGGAAGGTTTTGTCGAATTGGCCGGGCAGAGATACATTTGGTGGGCCAGGAAAATTTCTAAACGGTGCAATCCATTGGTCCGTGTGTGACTTTGATAGAGCAGCTGACTGGGTTATTGTTTCTCATGATCTTTCTACTGATACCTTCACCGAGATACCTTTACCTACTTTTCATGATAATGATGTCCGAGTCGAGGTACACGTTTTGAGAGGTTGCCTTGCGGTGCATTGTGAACATAATATTCTCATGGATGTATGGGTGATGAAGGAATATGGTAACAGAGAGTCATGGACCAAAGTCGTTTCCATCCCATTTTTTCTGGATTTTAGGGATCATTTATTTATCAGACCTTGTCCGCTGTTTTTTTCAGAGGATGGCAAGATATTAATTGACTATGGATCAACTATACGCGTATATGATCCAAGCAATGAACTCTTCCATCATTTTAGCACGACCTTTGAAGTTGAGGCTATAACATACATCGAAAGCTTAGTGTCGCCTGATCTGGATGCGGAAGATTCTCCCTGAAGTTCATTTTGGGTAGTTTTGTATGGTAGTTTCTCGTTTTGAGGCATCCTCTGAAGCTGCTGCCAGATGTTGAAAGCTTAGTCCCTACTAAGTTTTGACACGAAGTAGAGAGCTGAAATCAACTGTAAGTTTATGTTATGTTAAGATGGTTATCATACATATATTTCTGCTTTAAATCGACCCTTTAATGTTCAGTTGGTAAATTGCAGGATTTATGTTTTATATTAAATGCATCGTTTTAGAGTTTGAATTTATGTCATATGCAATAAAAGCTATATCTTCTGACTTATATTTCTGGTGGCTTTTTTCCTAAGATTTTTAGGGGATAAATCATTACTATAAGCTTGATTGACAATGTCAATTGTCTTATTGTTATAGTTACATTCGTTTTGTCACTATACCCTATCTAGGAATAGAATTTCATTCCATTCATCGACTAACTAATGGCTTGGGGTTGTGCTGTTTGGGAGGATAGAGTTTGAATTTTTTTAACATTTAAGGTATGTTTTGCGTGATATTCATAATAACATTTGAGGTAGATTCTGTGATGCCTTGGCCATATGTAGTAGTTTCAGCCTTTGTTGGTAAATTTTTAGGTTCCACATGCAGTAGTTTTCTTGTATAGTCGACGCTGGTTTTCTTGTTCGCCCCCATCTATTGAGCTTGCCTCAATCTTCCTACATCCAACTTGTATTGGCCTTCTCATTCGATTTATCGAATCTCCAAACTTCATACACCAGCCTATACTTTTGCTTGCCTCAACCTTCCTACATCCAACTACCTGCAAATATATGCACAGATGAATCTCTTGTTTATGCGAATGGATCACTGATTGCATAGTAAATTGTTGGCACAAAAGTTTATACAAGGGAATGTGCAGTCAAAAGTGTGTGAAACTATTTTCTGGTGATGAAAAGGATTTACCTTTTCTTACTATTTTATCTTGTTAAAATAAATTACTGAACAAGAATATTTTTAATAAAATACTGTAGTGTTATTAACTTAAAGAAATGTATGATCTATTCTCACTGTAGCTAACAGTCTCAAAATATATTTTGTTGATGTCATATATAAACACTGTAAGTGCAGTTCAAATTATATTTGGATAATTTTCTCCAACCACAAACTCCACACTTGAACAACTTCTTCTCGACTTTGTTATTGGGTTTGGCACGTTGATTTGTAAGTTGTATGTGTTTCCACATGGGAGAACAACTTCTCTTTTAATTCTTCACATATTGGTCTTGAAAATCATAAACTTTAGACGAATTACGATATTTCTCACAAATTTTTAAAATGGTTGTAAAAATCACACATTAAAATTGGTGTGAATTTCCCACAGCAGTCATTGTTCAAAGAATTGAATTTCACTTCTCCAAGCTTCAATATTCCTCTACGATTCTATTGGTAAAATAAAGAAAACAACAACTGAATAGGGGTTGTAATGTAACAACAGGAATCATCTGAATCTAGTTGGAAGGAGAGGGGAAATAGATGCACACGGAGACAGACACAAGCAAGCATTCTCTTTGTGCGTGTGCTAATCTTCAAGAAAATACCGATTTCTTCGAGCACCAAATGCGAGTCTCTGCTTTACAAGAAAATGTAAAACACAAGAGAAGAGGCAAAGGATTAGATTTTATAATTAGAATGCAAAGTAGGATTTATGACATTGCTTAACTGAGAATATCTGGGAATAGGCTTTTAATCCAGTGAGGAAACGAATGTAAGTCGGTCTTCCAGATCCATTTGTAGGAATGGATCTGATGTTGGGAACTAGGTACTCAGCAACCTGCTTGACAATTCGCAAAACAAAAGTTTTAAATTTGAGCATGAAACAGGAAATGAGGAAGGACTATGTTGTCAAAGAAAATGATTCTCTTTCATAGCCTATCTGTTTGACTATTTCAACCTAAAGCATTTCATAATACATAAGCTAGGTACAAGTAAAAGAATCTATGATCTCGATCCAAACTCAACCTGGGAGTGTTAGGGAGTAGACTTCGTTTATTTGAAGTATTGCACTAGGAGGAACGGACATTGATGGCATGAAAATAACTTACCTTTTCAGCTGGTTCAGCCAAAACATTGATGAAAAACTTGGCCTGCAATATGTAGAAATTTCATAAATAACAAATATCTCAGCAGAACAGAAAGAGTGGTGAAAAGGTGGAAAACAAATCATACCTGCTTTGTATTAGCACCTGACATGAGAAGATCTGTTGTGACCATTCCTGGCTGCCAGAAAACAAAGTTGAATATATCTCGTGAAAATTAGTGTTGAAATATTAAACAAAATTAACCGAATCTGTAGTACATACAGAGAGATTATGCACAAGAACATTTTTGACATCTTGCATTTTCAATTCTGCCTGCAGAGATAATAGACGTTTTATGTTAGTATAAACAAATCTAAGAGCATCCCCATCCGTGCTCTTAGCTAAGAGCATGGAGGTGGGCCCGGACCCACTTTTACTCCTTGTCCTTAGCTAAGAGCACAACACCCACATCCGTGCTCTTAGCTAAGGACAAGCTCAAGGGTCTCACTATTCTATTATTCAATTTAAATATTTCAATTACTAAAAACATTTTTACATTATAAAAAATATATTAAAAAATAAAAATTACATAATTAAAATCCTAAAAAATAAAACTTACATAATTAAAATCCTAAAAAATAAAAATACATAATTAAAATTCTAGAAAATAAAAAAATACATAATTAAAATCCTACAAATTAAAAATTCCTATAATTAAAGTGTTATGGGAATTTTTTGTGTTGAAGTGGGGGTATATATAGATGAAAATGTGAATTTTGGGGAAAAAAAATTGAAAAATAAATTAAAAGTGGGTAGAAAACGGATATAATTTTTTGGGAAGTGGGAAATATTTTTTTTATTTAAAAACATTTTTTTAAATAAATTTCGAATTTTAAAAAAAAATAAAAATAAAAAATCGAATTTAGCCGTTGGCCAATAAGAATATGCCACGTAGGGCTGCTCAGCGGCACAGACGTGCTCTTAGCTAAGAGCAGCGCCGTGCCGCTGGCACGGACGGACAGCTCGCGGGAGCGGACGGACGAGCTCGTGCTCAGCGGCACGGACGAACAAACGCCACCGCTGCGAATGCTCTAAACTCCTACATGGGATATCACATCAAAGCATTTTCTCTTTTTTTTTTTTTCTTCTTCTTTAAGGTTTGCAAGCATTATCATGTACTAAAAAATATATCATCACTAGGAAAATTACAAACAGAGAAAACAAAAAAAAATGAAAACGCCACATGCATTAAGAAATAGTAGTACTAATGATTTAGCCATAAGCATGTAATTAGACTCCTGGACGGAGCCGAGCCTTCAAGACACTATGAGAATGATCCTTGGTTATCTATAAATTAAGGAAGCAATTATGTATAAAACGAAACATGACAGGTAAACTGAATTTTTTTGACTAAATTCTTGAACTATAGTTCTTTCCATAACAAGAAATGCAGGACATGCCTGTAGTGATTTGGTAAGATGTACCACGCTGCGTTTAGTAGCCCCATAAGCAGCAAATCTGACAAAAAGATATTAAGAAAAGACGTAGAATAATGACAGTGAGAAAATAAAAGTATCAGTACAATGGCATTAGAAAATAAGGTCAAGATGAAATCCGACCTCGGGGTTGGTCTACCATCAGAACCAGCTCCATCAATGTTAAAGATATGACCACCTCGAGGTTGTTTTTGCATCATATTCATTGCCTAGAAAATTTTATGCATTAGCAAAAACCTATCTGCATGAATGGTTCCAGAATATGTATACATGCTTTTACCTCTCGACAACATATCATTAAGCCCAAGGTATTGGTAGAGACAACTTCACTGCGTATACAACAAAATGCAAATAAGCAAATGCTAGAGAAGTCATTAAGAAGAATTATGATGTGAACTGACATTAGATCTTGATCAGATGCCTCCATCAATGGTTTGTAACTGTAAGCATTTGATCCTGCATTATTTATCTGCATCATTCTAATGATGATATGAGACAAAGCAAATGATACATAAACCTATAGATATCCCTCAAACTTAAAAGAAGCCACAAGCATACTTAACTAGCTAGCATCACCTGACGAGAATGGATTAAATAGTAAAACTCTTAATGACATGTTGAATCGTAATTATATGTTAGGAGTTCACAAACAAAATAATATCAAAGTCGATTTGAGTTGAGTAAAATGTCAAATAACAGAAATCATCACATGGACTTGAATATATCTGGATGCTATATTTAGATAAGTTGTAATAATGTGAAGATGGAGTACCCATATGTCAATGTATTTGAGTTGCTCTTTGGAAAAAGCAACTAAGTTCTTGACATCATTCCCATCTCGAACATCACACTTGGTGCCCTGCATGAGGAAGACAAATTCATATCAGTCATGGCAAATATAAACATGTTGCTTGATATGTAAGAAGCAAGTTCAAGCCTGAAGTAGATTATATAGAAAATAGAGGTTGCTTTGTCAATCAGTTAGTATGTTTATAAGTAGTATGAACTTTTCCCTGATACAGTAATGCATGTAACATCATAGCACCAAAACTGTAAAGTATAATGATGTGGTGAAGGAGGTACCCACACATGCTGCTTCCCTGACTCTACCTTCAAGCTTTCTATAGCAGATTTCACTCGTTCCTCTGTCAAATTACAAGTATAGTATGATGTGATATCAAAGCATTTTTCTAATAAATGCAACAAAAATAGAATGTGCAATGAAAATCCATTATTGCATAAGTTGTAAGAAACAAATGATATTTATTTGAAATATGTTTTCTTGTTTGCTTAAAATGAAAAATATCATACTCCTACAACAGAAGCAAGAAATTAAATTTAAACAGTTTAATATAAAGTGTTTTATTTATAATGGAATGTTATAGCACCATAAGTTTTACTAATGACTTGTAAAAATGTATTATTCCTTTGTCTTGACAGTCTAATTGCCAACATCATCCTTGCATAAGTATTTTACAGGAATTGGTGATTTATCCATAAGTTTCCTGTTACTCAATAACAAGTAACACAATTCAATCAATATATTGCAGAAAAACATTAAAAGAGTATTGTTAAGCAGACACTTTGTTCCAGCCAATAAGCATCATAGAGTTTGGGAAACATCAAAATTCCCAAGTACTGGATTACTAAAATAAGAGGAATGCCACATTTCGCTGTGTTAATAAATTTATGACTTGTATTCGCAATAGGCGTTGATAGTGTAAGCCTATTTTTAGTTAAATTTACACCCAAATTAGCAAAAACAGTAAGTAGACGCAAGCAGGAGTGTGAAGAACACACAGATATAGTAGTATAAAACACTTACCAGATCGTGAGCATATGATGACATTGTCTCCAGATTTCAGAAACTCCTTTGCTAGTGCATACCCGATTCCTGAATGGATAAGCAGAAAAAAACCTAAATTAAACATTTCTGATGAGAAATTCCAATCATATATGAGTGGAAATTTCCAGAGTCGACTTGAAAGCATGTTTGATTTACCCAGACATAAAAAAATAAAAATAAAAAACACAAACACACCTTTAGTGGAACCAGTGATCAAAACGTTATATGGTGGAATCATGGGCTCACTATTAATCTTCTCAACAGAAGTAGAAGTAGAAGTTGATGAAGAATCAGAAGAAGAGGCATTTCGTAGAGAGAGCGATTTATAGTTAGAAGACGGATAAGTTTTGTTGGTGAAATGAAGCGTGAAATAGCAATGGCGGTTGAGCTTTTGAAGTGGTGAGTGAGTGGTAAAAGAAAGAATTGGGAGTGAAGAAGCTGAAATTGGCATTGCTGCTACAATCATCGCTGAATACGGAATAAAGAAAGCAGATAATGCTATAGTCTTTAAGAAGACGAAGAAGAAGAAGGCGGTCCAGATATTATTAACGGTGTTAACTGTTAACTGCGTTCTGCCTTTGATTCACATCTTTTTTCCAATACTATACTTGCAACAATCATTCATTTTAAAAATAATAATACTATAATACTCATATGCTCTTATTAACGAGCTTCGTCAATTAATTATTGAGACTTTAGGTTTGTATTAAGAAGTTGTTTATTCTTCGGTTGATAATTTTAACTCGTATGAAAGGAGCTAATCTAGATAGTTTATCGTGATGATTTTGTTGAAACTTCACGTTATTTTCATTTCATTAAATTTTGGGCTATGATAATGTATAGTTATTACTCCTTATTAGAAAGTTAATGTAGAGGGTATATTAATACTTTTATTGGAGTATTACTTTAGGTTGTGTTGAGATCGCCATTCGTACACATTTTCAATTGAGCTTTCATCTAATTTTAAGATTGAAATCTTTTGAGATAACCCATATAATTTTAGTAAAATCAGGAGGGGCTATTTGTATTTGGTGTTTCGTAAATGACAAGCAAATAGTAATTTTTATTCATCAGCTAATAACATTAAAAATACTTAAATAAAAAATTATGAGTATTGAAGTAAAAAAGAAGTACTCCTAGTTTAAATGGCAGAAAATACTCCATGATTTTCCATCGTTGTATTTCTACAACATAAAAATTGAAAGAGAATAAGTTAGTACGGAAATCTAATAAATGAAGTATATAGCTCAAATATAATCGTTATTATGCATGCTTGAAATTACACTCCCCAGTGACTACTTCATAACTGTTCTCTCATTTTAACCTATTTATCTGTTCTATAAATTACAATCTCTTATGTTTCAAAACTCAGCATCTATAAGGTCAATCGCCAACCAAATTTTTTCCTAAGCTGCTAACTCTGCCAATAATTTTATTGCCAGCATCTGCATTTACAAAACCCCAATGCCTCATACATCAATATGGAGTTTCTGCACGACCCCCATATCTAATGGCTGCTCAAGGCTCGGCTTAAGGGAACATTATTTACAGACTAAAAGCATGGGTATATTGTACAGTCTCCCTCCGTGATCATATGATGAGCCAGGAACTATGGAATAGATATGGTTTCATCAAAGTTATGGTTCTGAAATCCAGATGAGCTTACTTTTTAACGTGGATTGCGCTTTGACCTCCTCCGCCTGCCAAGAAGTTTCAACATGTTGTCGGTGACATCAGGCGGAGAATTGACATCTTCGACATGATTGTTCTCAGATGTTTGGGTTAACCATGCCAATGCTTCTATAGCAGCATCTTTCTCTGCTAGGGCCTTATTTTTCTTTGGTTTCCCCACAAACTGCATGCCCTTGAACTCAACTAGAGCCCGGAATTCATTTGTCTTGAGATGCTTGGTTTTGTACTTGGGAGGTGAGTGGCCAGCTCTCATCAATAGTGTCTGAAGCAAGCTCTTTGGATTCGTTCCGTCTTTCGTAAACCTCTCTTTATCGCAGGATTCTCTGGGTTTCTTGCTATCACGACCAAAGACAAACCTCCCTTCACACTGGTCGCCTGACACCAACTCCTGAACAGCAAGCATTAGGTACTTGCCTTCCTTGTGAATGTCCATGCTGGGATGTCCAAGCTGCAATATCATGATCCAGACATGAAAGTTAGGAAACTAAGCCACACGAGAGGATGTCTTCTTGAAACAACAATAAAGGCCAATCGATAATATACACAAGCATAATATTACCCTACCATTCCCCTGTCCCTGGGAGAACCCATAGCTCCCACCTCACTCCACCACTGCCACCCCTTCTGTCATCTCTCTCACCTAGTGCTACGCAAGCATTGAAGCACTTATCTAATTATCACATGTTTTTACTGGCCTATTCCTCAACTAAAATTTACAAAAGTAAATAAAAGGATTGACGCTTATTCTAGCACAAGGTTTTTGACAGAAACAAAAATGTCCAGAACTAACACAAATATAGAGAGGCTTGCATGAGACTTGGTTACTTTACTATACACAACATATGCCCGGCATATATTTATAGAGGCTTGCATGAGACTTGGTTACTTTACTATACATAACATATGCCCGGCATATATTTTGATGCTAAAAATAGAATCAAACTTTGTACCAGCCATAATGTTTGGAAAGAATATTTAAAATAATACAATGTCAAACTTGTTGACTTGATGAGAACATCACAATTGACAGATAAGATATCTGAATAAAAGATCAAGAGTTTAAAAAAAGAACGATAAACAAACCAAACAATTTTACCATATGAATGGAATGCTGTTACTAGTATATTTAAATGTTACAAACAGACAGAAAATTAACAAAATTATTGATGCGGAAAGAGACACATATGAGATGAGAAATTTACCTTCTGTATTAATAGTTTATCTGCCTCCTCCTTGAGTTTCAGATAGCACTCTGCCAAGCTTGGGTCCATGAAAAATTCAACATATCCCTCCAACATTTTCAGATGTCCTCCCTGTAACAATCAGAAGACACATACACACACCAATAAGTAAATAGCGAAATACAGACATCAGAGCATTTTCTGATAAAGAAAATTACCGTAGCACCACACTCCAGTTTACCACCAAACAGGATCAAAACAGAATCAGATACTCCAGTTGAATCACGTATGAAAACAGTATTGACTTTCACCTTCTCACCAAATACCAACCAGGGGTATTGTATCGTTTGGTACCGTGCATTCACAGAATTCTGGAATAAATGAATAAAACAAGATCATTACTTTTTCGATTGTCATAAACAGAGCTTCAGCAATTTCCCATGCTACATAACTAAAACTTCAGTTTAGAGAGAGAACATTATTCCCACCAAAGTGACTAAAAATGAATAGTCCTACCAACGTGGCACTGATTAACAATTCTCAGTAACATCAAGAACCTAGAAAATGAAAAATATATGAGGTGTGTAAAAGTTGTATGTTTTTCTTTTATTGCCAGATTATGATATTTCCTTCAGTTAAATATTCTTTTTGTTATTATCCAGAATAGGAAAGTATCAGACTTACAATGTTCATGAATGACTGTCACAGGAATCCTAAAAGAAAAGATTTAGTTCCTGAAATTTAAGGTCATACATGACTCGATTCCAACTCAACAAAATCATTTAGACCTGTTGGGAGGTTAAAATAAATAACAAATGACAGCAACTTTACTTTGTGTAATTAGCTTGAATATATAATAGTATTAACATATTAAAGATCTAATCCTACCACATAATTCAAGGGATAGAAAATCTTTTGATAATGTAGGAGGCCAGGATTGTTTACATAATCTATGATAATTCACATCATACGCATCCAACTAGATGGGGTGTCATTGGAGAATCACCCATGTCATCCTTCTAATCCTTGACCAGATTCATTGTAAATGCTAGAATTTTTACTAGGCAAAAAGATTTTTATGAGACTCAAGTTGTGATATTGGCAGGAGTAAATTGGATGGATTTCATGTTTATCTTGTGGGGTTTTAAATTGTTTGCTAAGCAGAGTCTTTCTGTTTCTTCACAATATTCCCAGATTTAGATGTACTGCTACCGCATTTAGATTTCAGATGCAGTATTCAATGCTCAGAGTTTGAACAGTTCCATTTCCTATTTAATAGTGGTGAGGACTGTTTGATGCAGTCCATTCTTAAGTGTGTTGCGAGAAAGCTAATGAATCTCGTAGATAACTAAATAGGCTTCACAACCTACCGCATAGAGCAAGACAGGCCCATCATCCATTGTTTTGAAAGACATTGTAGTCTCACGAGGCTGTCAATAAGGAAAAAAAAAACAATGTGTCAATCCGATGGGCCAAAGTCCAAAAAGAACTATAAGTAGTAGAAGTGTAGAACTCACCACTACAGACACAATGCCAGGAAATAGGCCAGAACATATTACAGCACGAACCAATGATTGATTGTGACTTAATCTGTTATTAATTGACCCAGCTGTATCTAGCAACCCGGCATCTTTCAAGATGTAAGTGAATTGTTTACGAAGAGAATGGATAGCTTGAAGAGTTTGGAGAGAGAGGAAGTTTCTCCAACAATACTCGTATGCTGATCCTTCTCTTTCAGCATCCTTCCATCCTTCATATGCACGAACAAGTGCCATATGATCACTATAGTCCTTTGCTGAGAATCTCGACTTAGCTGTTCCAGCTAACTACACAGTCATAGAAATGTAAATCAGCTTGTGAACTTCTCCATGTGGACCATCTACTTTTAAAAGCTTTCTATTGCCTCAAGAAGAAGTAAAAAGATGAACAGATACTTGCATACAAAATCGCATTTTGCTCTCCCTATGTAACCATTTTACCTTCTAAAGGAAACAGTCTCATGCCAGCATAAAGAAAAAGTAACTTACAAAATGTTTGCTTAACCAAGAAACATAACAATGCATATAAAATATGATCTGACCAATGACTACATCAGCTTCGCAAAAATTAGACCATTGCACTTGTATTTCCTCACCTCTAGAATTGCACAAACGAAGTCAATATTTATAAATTATCCTCGGTCATCTATTAAAACACCTAACAGAAAATAATTAATACGCTGGTATCAGAAATGCACATAATGATGGGACAACAGCATATTAATTATTAACCAAAGATGTTCAGTGAGCATGGATAATAATGACTACAGTAGTAAATTGACAGTTATCACCAATGAACTGATGCTTCAACTGAATGCAAAAACAATCATTCCTTCAGTAATACCACATGAAATATAACATTCATTAATAAGGAAGAAATGCATGTAAAATTTGCTAACTTACATCCTTTTTATCTTGAGGCAAAAGAAAAGGATCCCTGACACTGAGACCAGCAACAATTGTCAGTATAGGGTCAAAGCAGCAATAGATAGCACCCATGATTAGCATTTTCCCCAGCTTAGGATCCACCGGAAGCACAGACAAGAACTTTCCTGATTGCACAAGATATAAAGATTACATAATAAAAATTGGAAAGGCTACATATCAAGATGAGTACCATAACATGCAGATGAGTTGTTTAGTTCACATACCAAGATGAGTAAGGTTCTCATTTTCATCCAAAGCACCAATCATCTTCAAAAAATCAACAGCATTTTGAACCTGAAATGTTCAGAGAGAATCAACAAGGATGACTCCAGGTGCCTTGTTGGATAGAAAAGGCAGGCGAAAGTCATGTTATATCCATCAGAATAACTTAAAACATGTACTATAAGAGATGCACACTTCGTTTTTATCCAAAACATAAGACCAAAGAAAATGTTTGAAACAGAAGAACAGGGAGAAAAAAGAAAAACGAAACTAAAATTTACTGAATAATGCAGGGAAGTTCCGGTACCAGAAGCATTGAACTTTTATATCTAGAGGTGACTTGATGTATATGAACAATGTTATGTGATTTGAATCCTTTCATCCAAATCGACAAGCAAATTAGAGATGCAATAAGGCAAAGTTTGATTATGTTTTGTGAACCAATTTTATTTCCTAAAAATAAAATACGAACTCTCCACAAGATTTCTTGAAAAACAATTCTCTCTCTTAATAGTTCAAAATATCCTAGACTAATACTCTCTGAAATACATCAAGAATATATCCTAAATTCCTAATATATTACTTATTCCTGATATGATTCCTAAATTGCATTTCGTCAAACATTTTATAGAATACCCCAAGCAAGAGATTGTTAAGGGATACTAGGGAAAAGGAAAGCTACAGACTAAGAAATATAATTGCATTTCTTCTCAAGACTAAGTATACCTCTAATGCACGGTCATTATAAATTGGAAGAATTTGGGTACCTATATTTCGAGTTTGGTGAACAAAGTTTTGTCAAATAGAACCATAAGTGTTAATGAGAAATCTATTTCACACCAGTAGTTAACCATTTTCATTTGTGTAATGCGGGATGACTGTCTCATAGCACGGGGAATAATTTTTGGAACTCATAAAGCTAGTGGCGGATCCAAGATCCGGAAACGGAGGGGGCGGAATATATAGTATTAGCTTGATTTAGTACGGATATGGCTATTTTTTTCGTTATTCGGGGCGATGCCAGAGGCAAACAGAGGGGACGGACATGGTAATTTTACGTCCCGATAAGTGGAAACTAGTCGCACGGAGGGGGCGACCGCCCCCTCCTGCCCCCCCTAGATCCGCCACTGCATAAAGCATCAATGTCCTGAAAGCAGAACTGCGAATGAAATCAATAAGTCTCGCCAGACTAAAAGACAAATATAGAACCAAATGTCATGCAACTTTAGCATTATATATCAACACGAACTAAGTGGTATTTGCTTACAGCCAGTGGTTCAGGCGGCTGAAGAGAAGCAGATATAAAATCCCCAATACTTTCGACTTGTAAGCTTTTAATTTGCAAGCAGAGAGAGTTCAATGGAGTTCTTAAAAGTTCAGGGAGTTGATATTCAGCAAAAGCTTCATATACACATTGTGGATACAGGTGGTAGCACTCGCCTGGCTGTACACGGCCAGCCCTACCCCTTCTCTGCAAGCAAAACATGGACAAGGGCAACATTATTGACTAAATAAGGTGAAAAATCATGATACAATAGATGAAGTGAATTAACAAACCCTATACAAGATTTAAACAATTAATGGTACTATATAACTTAGCAAGACCCAGTATCAATATAATAATTGTTTTGAGTGTGTTACAAGGTGAAGCATTTAAATTCTTAGCAGAGAGGTTAAAATGCAGTGCAGGAACCACGAACTAATGTAGGTAGATTTCTCTTTGATTCAATTTATGTAGCAAGAAAGCACCTAAATATTTATCAGAAGGATATTTTCTTATCTTACACATTATACAGAACCAACCAGTAAGTATGAAAAAGTAAACAAGAATGTTTTAACTCACTTGCCGAGCAGAAGCTTGGGATATCCATGAAGGTAGTAGACACGGTGTGTTATTTAGAGCATCATAAGTAGTCTCTTTTGCTTTTCCACAATCAACAACGAAAACTATGTCATTGATTGTAATACTTGCCTCAGCCATATTCGTAGCAAGCACTATTTTCCGTACATTGGGAGGTGGCCTCTCAAATATGAGTTTCTGTAAGATAAACAAGTTGGAGATGGTAAGTACTGTACATTATAATAAAAAAAAAAATGGATATTTAGCAGAGACAGAGAAACACTCTTAGGACAAAATTATTTGAGCTCAACTCGGGGAAAGATCATAAATACAAATAATATGTTGCTCCCAGAATATCAACTCGAGCAATTGAAATATCGGAATGAACAGTTATTCTGGAAAACTTTATGTTCTATTTTTATCATAGTCACTCATGAAGTCAAGTGGCAAGATAAAACTTGCAATGAAAAGGGGGAGGGGGGGGAATGTAATGCAAAAACCACTTACCTGTTCAGAAGTTGCCATTGAGCCATGGCATGTAAGCAGAAGGACCCTATTTGGATCCCCTAAGAGAGGATGAGCTTTTAACTGATCCCTCAAACAACTAATATCCTCCCACCCAGTCATAAATACCAACACAGCCCCAGGGCGTTCCTTGCGAGTTATATGGCACAACACAGCCTCTAAGAGATTGAACCCAATAGAGTCGGGTATCCAGCACGATAAAGACTCTTGTACTCTAGAGCTATAGTTCTCAAATTTTGCTTTACTCATAGCTTCCTGTACATAGAACACATAGCACAACAAGCTTCATAAGACAATTTATGAAATTGCCACATACCTGGAAAAAGCAAATTCTTCTAATGTGGTTAAGCATTGACAAATCGTGCATACATGTAAAAGTGTTTGGCAGATTACTAGCCTACTTTGGAAACTAATATGCCTATGCATAATGCCTTTATCATAGTAGGCTGCTGATGCAATGAAATTGTATCACTTGGTAAAGATATGGTTAACCAAAACTGCATAAAAAAGAAGACAGGCAGAGAGTGAAGAGATCTACCTTTTTTGTTTTCTTCACAATATAAGAAAGCACAATTTGAAAGTTTTACAAGAAAAAATCCAACAAGAGAAGATAAATAGAAAGGGATCGCCTGTATGTTCGGCCTAGCTTCTTCAGCCATTAAATACAGTAATAATTCCTTTTCTTTCTTTCTGTTGTTTTCTCGTGTGGGATGGTATGAAACATGGATTTTTATTTGAATAAAAAGGTACAAAGAGTATAGTCAACCTTGGATGATGAAAATGTTTTAGCTCCAACACACAATTTCAATCTCTAGCCTTATCTGATACGAGAAAAAAAAAATGAATTCTTTGCAATTTGAAGAAACACGTCAAGCAATTCTAGATTCATACCAAATGCCAGACCTCCCAATATATTCATATTGGTGCTCAAAGAAACTTTTATTCCTTTCTAATTCTAACCAACGGAAACAACACAACACTGGAACAATTAACACCCCACCCATTTTTTGCCAATAAATCTTCCGAGGTAAAGTAAAAACAGATTGCCAACTAAGTAAGACTGTGTTATAAGCTAAAAGCAAATCAGAATTTGATGCTAGCTAATCAAAGTATGCATTATTCAGATTTAACAGAAAGAAAATACGGAATGGAGGGTAAACAATTCACAGTGCATGGCTATAATAATAAAGCTGACAGTGAATCTAAAATTTATCCAGAAGATCAGAAATCTAAAAGTTACATTATTTTCCCAAAATTGGAATCGTTTTTACAATTTTACTTTAATAAGAAATTTTGAAGTACACAATATAGTATGACAATTGGTGCAAAGTTAAGAAAAAAAATCCTACCTCAACAAGAGAGGTAATTTGATTTTTTCTTTTCCGTGGAGCTAGTTGTTTTTGTGTCTTCCAAAGCTTCTCTTGGCCATAATCATCTATTTGGTTGAACGAAGTTATCTTATATCCCGTCATTTCCAGTATATCTTCCAGAAAACATACTCTTACAGGATAAGTGAAACCCTGCACACATAAAAGAGTTGCGCTTCATATGTAATTTAATGCACAGGCACAGAAGTCCCTACCAGATGAAGTACATTAATACTTAACCCAAAAACTGATTCCCATCCCAAAACATGAAGTCCAGTATGGAACAAGACTCTCTATTGCAGTATTTGACACTTAGGGAACTACTTTTGAACTTACAGGAATATGAATCATAGGTGCTCCACCAAAATAATTAGAAAATAGATCAGCATTCAGAGTGGCACTCATCAAGATTAATCTCAAATCTGGTCGTCGTGGAAGAAGATCCTTCAAGACAATCAACAAGAAATCTGGAATATTGAGCAGCATGTCAGAAATATAATACCATAAGCTTTAGCTAAACAAATTACCAAATCTGTGTACATATAAGTGTGCACCTTCATTCATGCCTCGCTCATGAATTTCATCAACAAAAACATGAGTTACACCATCCAGGTTTCTATCACTCAAGAGCCTTCGGAGCAAAATTCCACTGGTACAGAAAAGCAAATGTGTGTTCTTCCCTTTCATTCCCTCTAATCGCACTTTATATCCGATCTATCATGAAAGTTATTGTTTATAAAGAGAAACTGAAGACAAAAAAAAAAGTTGTGGCAACTAGAAACTATACATTCAGCAGTGACTTAACTACAAAGGCAGATACATCACTTAAACTGAAACTAAGTATTAAATTATGAAGAAACGGAATAGCAAGCCTACTGATTCACCAAGAGGCTCTCCCCTCTCTGCAGAAACTCTTTCTGCAACAGTCATTGCGGATATTCTTCGGGGCTGTGTACAGATTATGTTACAAAACGCTCCCCTGCCAGACTCTATATTTGCCTCCAAAATATACTGAGGGAGTTGTGTGGTCTTACCACAACCAGTCTCTCCAGAAATCACCACAACCTATTGTTTATAAGGAAGATAAGGAACTGACATATGTAATTATAAATCAATAAGATTAAAACAACATGACCAATGAATTGTATCATAATTCTTGAAGTTCAAACGGAATTTTTATCTTCAAAAAATCCATTAGTCCTTCTAACCGCAATAGCTAATAGAAAGCTAGATGGCATGCTAAATTGCCAATGTTAGACCAACCACAACAGTTTAGGGAAAGAGGAAACTGTGAGAAGAGGACAGAAATTCATATGAAGTATTTATTTGAGAAGGAATTTGAAAGGAAACTATCAAGATAGAGCCCAATCCCACCTTCTACATCATTCACATATCTTTGTGCAATTATTGCAATAAAACCCTTATAATTTCCTTATTAAAGACCGAGATTTTTGTTGTTCCAAGTTTTTAAATGCGACAAATATAAGTCCCGAGAAACTGAAGAGAGTTAGTAGGATACTAGAGTATAGTAGAACTTCATTGTGTATTATGCTGAAATTTCTCTAGCTTGGGAGCGTATTTTTCACATTAACCACAATTCTTCTGGTTCATATCAGATATCACAAAGAATTAAGAACTTAACCTGATTCCTTGCAATTGCTTGAAGGAGCCTCTCCTTCTCCCTAAATGCAGGGAGGGATTTCCTAAAATCCAGCATTCGTCTTCCTTCAGGGGATTCCTGTGTTGAGAAAATAATAAAACTGAATTTGAGACGCAAAAACATAATACTACAAGTTGACATAAAGGGTGATTGGCTAATATTTGTTACAAGCACTTATGTCTTATAAAATAAAATTGGGGCTTATAGGATGTCAAACTTATGTAATACGGAGTAGTTAAGTCTTTGTAGTGCTTTCCAGAAAAGAAAAAAAAAGGTCATGTTAGCAAAGGCTTTCATGAGAAAACTAGAGGAGTCAGTTAATATTTTGACAAACAAGTTGAGAATTCCTTACTTTTCAAAAACAAATCTTTTGCCACATTTTAAAAGCTTTAAGATATTTGAAGGCATGTTAAGGCTTCATCATACTACCTCACAGAAAATGAAGTATGGAGAATTATGGAGTTGAACAAGCCACATACCTAAGAACTAATAGACAAAGTCTTACACTAACTAAGAGAAGAGAATAAAGAAGAGATCTCAAATATAACACCGCTATAAATGTAAACCAGTAGTGATTAAGAGGATATCACACTCCCCACAAACTAGATTGCAGGTCGTGTATGAATGCTTGTGATTTCTAAATTTGTTTGTGAAAGGGCTTCGGCCATGGTATACAAGATCTATGGTTGTCTAGTTGTCGCAAAAACATCTTGATAGGTTTCTTGCATGTAACGCCATAACCCCCAGTTTATCTAGCAATTTTATATCTCTTTCAATTATACGAAGGGATACACTCTCAATTTTTCCCTGCAGCTTCTTGAAATCACAAACTGTTTTAGCTTTTCTAGGTCACAAGCTTTCCCATATATAGAGGTACATTATCCTGATGTAGAACACCTGCACACATTTCTTGCAGAGTCTACAACTGAGAAAATTTTAACTTCTCTGCAGTAGCTTATTCTGCATGCCCAATCTTTCATTCGGGACATCTTAAGCTCAAAGTCCTCTTCATCATATTGACATGTTCTTCATTCGATTTGCTCACAGACTGGCTTAGAAGCAACCAATGAGTCTGCATGTCCAACATCTCCTACGATAAAGCTAGTGTATACTTATGCAGTGAGCCTAAAGTCTTTTCTTAGACCGAACAACTTCTATGCCAAGAAATATCTAGAACAAAAACTAGTGTTCATTCATGGTCTTTGGTTCTCTCTACAAATGAGGGTTTTGGAAAGTACATCTGGTGTAAAAAAAAGGTAACATCCATGAAACTGTATATCTTCTTTGTAATGGAAGAATAGAATTTATGTTCATTTGATAGGGAGAAGACCCTAAATAAGACACATCAGATAGACTCTGGATCCAACCACCAACTCTGATTATGATCTTAACAAAATGCTATGAAACCACATTGTTGAGGACAATGAGGTAATTATAATGGTAGTAGGAAAATTGTAAAGGTTGGATTGGCAGTATGAAATTTCAAAGTTTGGGAGGGGATATATATTAATAAGATATGTTGATGTCAGCATATGTAGAGAACAATAGGGATTGAACTATTGCTAATAAGTAACTTTTTTTTCTCTCTGCAACCTCATATTGTTGAAAATTGCTGCAAACGCAAAGCCATGAACCTAGTTGATGCGAGTCAAAAAATGAATAATAAGTCGGTTCACAATAATACAGATCATCAGTTTCAAATGAAATGCATGCCTGCCAAGTTCTTTGCATATTACGCAATCGCAAGCTCCGTCTCTGCAAAACCTTCTCCATGACAGAAGCATCGAGAAACGGATCTGCGTGTTCAGCTGAATCGACATTTTCAACTGGATTGGTAGACTCAATCTCATTTGAAATCTGACAGGCCTTTTTGGAGTTTAAGCTTGTTCTGTCAAGATGTTCCTGAAGCAAACTCTCAACCCTTCTTTGCAAGCTCAATGGGATGACAACCTGGACAAGTTAACACACTATTTCCAGTAAGACAAATTACTCAGCCTTTTTTAATAACAACTAAGAAGTTGGTCAATGACATCATTCATATCTCCTCACAGCTGGCGTAAATCATGAAAAAAGAAAGCAGGTTCCAGCTCATATCTTTGTTACTGATAGGTATATAGGTATATTTGTGTTTTGAATAGAACGAATCCATAACTCATATCTTCTTCCTTATCTTTACCAAACCCATCATCTCCTTAGCCTTTATCCTCAATCTCAATCCTTCGTTATTTTTTGTTGACACTACTTGGCCTTCCACTCAACAAGTAAAAAAACAACCCAGTTCTTAATCAAATGTAGCTACAAGTGTAGCTGAGAGAACTACAAGGGTTATACGATCATTCTAAATCAAGTTCTACTGGAAATGTTGCGTGAAAAATAGGTGATGGCCTAGCAAAGTTCTATAAAGAAAATGAGAAACAAGTTTTCTAGAGGTGAACGTATTATGCTGCATGTTTGGTAACAGAGAGAATGCAGCTATATAAGCAGAGATAAGATATTCCTAGAGATATGTATGTGATTGCGTAGGCAATATAACAAGATCATAATTCTTTTTTTTAGTGCTCTGTTAGTGAACTAACAAGTGTCTTGTAAGTAAAACACATACCAGAAATGATTTTGAGGGTCATGCAATAGTGGAGATTGTAATTCACATTTCATAATAATTAAAGTGCATGTAAGATGTGATAATTATACAAAATGAACCTATGCCCATGATTAACTTTCTAACCTCCCTCTGAGGCCGCTTATCATCCAGATCTGGTCTGTAGTTGGGAAGAGGAACCTTACTGGCCACGATCACTTTCCCATACAGCTGACTGGCAATGATATTCAGAGTATTTTACACCACTAAATAAAAACAAAAATAGAAAACAAATAGATGTCAGGTAAACTGTCCTACCAGTAAAGCCCCATCCGTTTGGCAAGGTTGGATATTTGTTCAAAGTCCCGTTTATCTCTTTTATCACGAGAAATAATCTCTTGATCTTTATCATTTTGTAACAGCATGCTGAGTTTCCATTTCCACTCATCAATATTCGCCACTGATGATGACGGCTGTAGGATAATGTGTTTGGCATAAATAACCGGTTTTATACATCAAACAACTACTACCAAGAACTGTAAGTGATAATATAGCTAAGAAATTGATATGGACAACCACTCTATTTCTCATCACAAAACCAACCAAGAAATAAAGAAGTTGTAAAATATTTGCATCATATCTCAAATAATGTGGTATCCTCAAGTATTACTACAGTGCAGGCTACTCGTCAAAGATTGAGTCTTTATCCCAATCATATGGGTTTCATGTTTTTTATAGCACGGAGAAATTTTCCAATCATGGCCAACTTCTTAAGTTACAAAATCAAACTAAGAATTCAAAACCACAATGCAGGCATTATATCAAACATCTTCAGGGCAATTATATAGAAGGAAAATTGAAAGAATTACTGGGTGGTTTTCGTAATCGCATTCATATTCATCGTCGGAGAACTGCTCAGCGGCGTAGCTACAGAACCGACGCCGCGATAGAACAGGTTGGCGACTCAAGCTTTGGTGTTTGGAGCAAACATAATTCCCAACAACATAGGCAACGGTGGTATAGTCACCGAAAGGCACAACTCGGGAGTTCCGCAAACGTGAAGGAGAATATAGGGAGGCGGATTTTATGGCGGCGCGTGCAAGCAACGCCTTTAGCCGGGAATGCATTGTAGGCGAAGAGAGGACTGGACCATGGTGGTTTTTTCCTCTTCTTCTCTATTTCCAACGTTATTAATTTGTAGTACTAGTAATTTTATATTCAAAATATTGATATCTTCTGCGATTTTTATTTACAGCATTAGAATATAGAGCATCCACGCTATGGTGCTCAATTTTATTTAACTATTCATCGTGACAAGGAGGATGATCCATTGCTAACTCATCATTTAATTGCTAATTACAACTAATTTAAGATTATAAGATTTTAGAAAGCATGTGGTCTACACTTTACCACGGGTAATTTTTATTTTTATTAATTAAATAAAAAAAGATTAAAAAAAACTTCAAATTAGGGTTTTGAATGAAAATGTCAATATAGTGTTTCAAAAATATTAACACAATGCTTTGAGAATGTCAACACAATACTTTAAGAATGTTAAACTCATTGCTTATATTAACATTCTACATGTATTATATTGATATATTTTATATAGTATGTTGACATTTTTGCTATACGAAAAAATTAAAAACTTTCGAAAAAAATTTCAAATTTTGACGTCGGAACATATGCATGTAGGATATCGTTGGAATTCTTATAAAATTATCTTTAATTCGATATATGTTATATGGATTTAAAGTTTTGGAATTTCTTTTAAGAGTTAGTTATAACTAATTTTGTAGTTAATTGACATTAATACCCTTATTGATATTTTTGTGCATGATATTAATACTCAAGAGTTGAATGATCTTCACCTTTAATTTAAAAATCTAATGCCTATCATTTAGTTGTAGTTAGCAATTTAGGGGTAAGTTAGCAATATAACACGCCTTCATGGTCCCATATATCATTTCTTAGTTAAAGAACATCTATAATAATCTATTTCAATATTTATTCATAAGTCTTATTATTCTATTTTTCAATTTAAAAATATAAGAAATAAAAACATTTTATTAATAATAAAAACAAATTACAAAATCCGAAAATGACACGCTACAAATTTCTGAAATTAAAATTCTAAAAACTTAAAATTGTAACTTAAATACTAAAATGAGAGAAAAACGGTAATAAAGGATTATATTTGGAAAAGTGGGGGAAAATTTATTTTTGCCGATTTTTCAATTAAAAAAATTAATCTAAACGGTAATAAATGACACTCATTCGAGATCTACTAAGGTTATTGTAACGCCCCGCTTTTTCGAACCCTAATTTTTGTGACGTGGAAATTTTTGCATTAAATGCTTTTAATGCTATGATATGTGAAATTAAATGATAAGTGATTTATTACAATATTCTTTGTGACCTAATTGCGATATGGAGTCGAGTTTGAGTTGATCATGAATAGTCAAATATGTTGAATATGTGACGTGGCTATTGAATAGTCAACATGGTGGAAAATATGACGTGGCCGTGGAATGGTCAAAGTCGTTGGAAAATGTGGAATGGAGGTGGAAATTCGAATATGTGAATATTTTGATGTGGGAAGAAATAATATTCGTGGTGAATTATTTTCCTAAGGGATGAGTGAGAATTTAATAGGAGCATTATTTAATCATGTGAAATTTTCGACCTCCCTATTTATTGAAGAAGAAATCCTATTTTCTTGGATTTAATTATTGCTTGGATAATTATCCAAATTAAATCCAAAGTCCGATTATTCCTATTTTAATTGATGAAAATTTCGAAAACCCTATGTTGGTCTAGAGGGATTTTTCGAAAATCCTTATTATGGGAGAATGAATTATTTTTATTATATTATTAGATCCCTTATTGACTCTCTTCCATAATTAAATTCAAATATCCTAGCATATCTTGCCAAATCTAAGAAGATCTTGTCATATCCTAATTAAATTAGGATTTGATTTTTATTCCTTGTGAGAAGAGGCAAAAATCGTCTATTTCCTTTTATTTGGAGGGGATTTAATTATTTATTTTCTTGCTCCGTGATATATTATTCTACTCCGTGAAATATTTGAATTAATTATAGGCTATTAAATAGCCTATAATTTTCGAAAATCCCCTTACTTCTCAACTAAATCAACGCCATTCTCTACTATCAAATCTCACCAAATCTTCCAAATCTTAATTTATTTAATTATTGGATATTATTTTGGCACTCTATAAATACATGTGAGAAACCTAACCCTAGCACTACAGAAAACCGCCCCCCACTCCCAAAAATCTCGACATCTCTCTTTCTCCCACTCTCTCAAATTTTTCTTCTACTTTCTCCATTAATTTTTCATCTTTTGGAGAAGAATTGAAGCTGCAATTCAAGAATTCATTGAAGAATCAAAATTCTACTTGTTTCTACCGTTTGTTTTTGCAAGAAAAGGTACTTCTATTATTAATTTTTTCTTCTCCTACCGATCAATCGGTGTTCTTGAGTCCACATGCATTTAGAACGAGTGAAGGGGGAAATTAATCGATGAAATTGGATGCATGTGTGTGTGTGTGGCCGAGAGTGTGTGTGTGTATGTGCATGCCTCGGTAGGCGTGCACATGTGTGTGGTGTGTGTGCGTGTGTTGTGTGGAGAAAAGCACTCATGCGTGACACGAATTGATGATAAATCTGGAGTTGTTGTGTGATAGAAACGATATGATAATCGTACTTTGATTCTGATTGTTGATTTTGGAAATAATCAAAGGGAAAAGGGAAACGTGAGATCATGCATAATTTTAATCTATGATTTGAGACTTATTTGAAAAATATGAACTAAAGGTGATAGTTCGCGTTCCCGGTGGGATATCAAGAAGAAGTGCATTTTTGTTGAACTCGAAAGAAATCGAGGTGGGCTTTATTCTAAACTCTCTTCTATATGCAAATATATGATGTTGGAGAAATAAGGGTGGATTAAACTGTTATGCCATGCCTATGAATTATTTTGGATATTGTGTGTGCCTGATGCCTAGATTGTGAGTACGCTCCATTAGGCTACAGTGGCTATGATTAAACGAATTCGGGTCTGAGTATGGGCCGCAAACCCTACCAGGCTGTGTACACGGTGGGATCGGGAGCCGTCCTTGCTAGTCGGCCGATCTCGTGGGCGAATAGTATGGCCACACTTTCGTCGCACTATGAAATGATGATTGATGAGAAAATGGGAGGTATTATTTGACTGGCCAGTCCATGATATATTTTGTGATACTCGATGCTTATCTTTAAATAAATGCAAAACCTCGAGTTCACTATGGTAAGGGTGGCATAACTATAAAATGTTTTGGCATGAGTCCACTGAGTATGTTTAAAATACTCAGCCCTGCATGTGTTTTCCCTATGTGCAGGTTGAGCGGCGATGGGCGGTCGGTGGTGTTGAGAAAATTGAATCGAATAAAATGGATATTTGGAATAATAAGTGTAGTCGTGTCTTCATACATGGCTCCGCTTTCTCTTGAAATGCTTCCGCTGAATTTTTTTAAACTTATTATCTTTGGTTGTGGTGAACTTAAATTCTTTGTTTTGGAATGAGGGGAATTATTGCGTTTTGTTGGAATTATGCTAAACCTTTGACTTTTGAGCCTAATCTATTAAGTCTTGATTCTCGTAAGTTAGTCGTTGACTTGTTGCCTTGATCTTCATTAAATACTCGGTAAATCTCTTTATTTGAAACCCTAGTCTCTGTTCTTGTTGCATTTAAGTTCGCCTAAGTAGCAGTCGCCGCATTTATTATACCCTAGAAATGCCGGGCTGTTACAGTTATTCACAGTTAGGGATGTCAATCGGGCTAATCCGTTCGGGTTCGGGCCAGCTCACTCGGATCGCCGGGCTATTTGGGTGCGGGCCATTCGGGTTATGGATTTTTCGAGTCATAAATTTTCAGCCCTCGGGTTTTGGGCTAACCCATCGGGCTATTCGGGCCTAAAAGCTTTCGAAAATAATCTCTTGTATCAAAATTTTCTTCTATAAAATGATTTTAAATTTTAGATACTTTTTTCTTTTTAGTTTAGAATCATATAAAATCTTCAAATTTTCATAGTTTTCTTCAATAATACTTGAAAAGAAGCCTTTCATCTCGATCAACTACAACATAAATTAAAGTTTGTGTTCGTGTCATTATTATGGCATTGTTCGTAACTAATTCTTTATGAAAATTAAAAATCATATCTTACATGAATCATTATTAAAATGATAAATATATTAAGATTTTGATGGGTTAGTTCTTAATTTTGTCTTGATTGGCTTTGGTGGTGGTAAGACACTAGTGGTAGATGATGGGATGGTGCAATAATGAGTTGAGATGAAACTTGAAAGCTAATATTGTGGGATCGAGTGGAAAAGTGTACAATGAAGATTAAATAAGACTAATGATTGTGTAGATTGAAGATTAAGGATTCAAAAATATAAAAAAAACCCTAAAACTTAATATTTTACTCCCTCCGTCCCCTATTAAGAGTCACACTTTTCCATTTCGGTCTGTCCCCAATTAAGAGTCACACTTCATTTTACAATAAATGGTAAGTAGATCCCACATTCCACTAACTCAATTCACTCACATTTTATTATAAAACCAATATAAAAAAATGGGTCTCACATTCCACTAACTTTTTCAAACCAACTTTTCTTTTCATTTCTTAAAACCTGTGCCCGGTCAAAGTGTGACTCCTAATGGGGGACGGAGGGAGTATAATTAAAACTCACAACCCATCGGGCCGACCCGCAACCCGTTCGGGCCAACCCGTTTAACCCGCCAACCCATTCGGGCCAACCCATTTAGCCCATTTTGTATTCGGGTAATAAAATTACAGCCTTAACCCGCTCATATTACCAAGTTGTTCGGGCCGGCCCACGGGTTTCGGGTTGAATTGACATCCCTATTCACAGTAGTCTATCTTTTTTTTTTCTTTTTAATAATGAGATCAACAATGGTTCCTCATTTATTGATAACTCGGACCCCAACTTATTAATTAGAGGGGAAGCATCTTACCAACTGAGTTGCACTTCGTCGTCTCATTCACAATAATCATCATTTAACCACTCATTTCCTTAACTATTTATGGAGTCGTACACCACTTTTTACCACACACATTCTTTATTCAATGGACAATTAATAAAACAACATTTCAATAATAAATTTCATTAAAAAAACTAAAAATTACATTAAATATTCCTAAAAAATAAAAATACATTATTAAGTATCCTAAATTTTTAAATTACATTAAAAATTACTACATCTGTCCCTGAAAATTTGATACATATTACCATTTCGGTCCGTCCCTAAAAATTTGATACACTTCACTTTTACCATTTTTGGTAGTGGACCCCATATTCCACTAACTCATTCCTACTCACATTTTATTATAAAACTAATACTTTAAAAGTAGGACCCACATCCCACCAATTTTTTCAACTCACTTTCCATTACATTTCTTAAAACCCGTGTCGGGTCAAAGTGTAGCAAATTTTGGGGGACGGAGATAATACATAATTTAAAAGCATAGTTAAAAAAACGTAAAAAATTACTTGAGGAGCTCAATTCCTTGATTATATGTCACTTGTTGTAACCGCGTCATATGATAAGTGTCAGCTACTGTGATGGCGAACAACATGCCTATTAAAACATCTATGGAGTTTGAGGGGGGGCACTGTGTAGGCCACTGTGATGGCTTGGTCTGCCTCTAGCCATACTTGAATTGATACAAATGGAAATTTTTTGAGAGAAAATAAGTGATAGTTTTTTATTGTGAAAAAAATTACTCCTTCTGTCCCAGTTTTATAGTCACATTTTGTCATAAAAATCTGTCCCACATTTATAGTCACATTTAGAATTTTTCATATTTGGACATAAAATTTTACCCCATTATTCACTAAAATTACACTCAAATGTCATTATCAACACAAAAATAAACCAAAACAAAAATAAAAAACCAAAAAGTCAAAAAGGGACCCACCTTCAACTAACTTACTTCATTTATTACACATTCCATCATCTCACTTCATTTATTACACACTCCACCATCTCACTCCTCCATCTCACTTCATTTATTACACACTTCACCATCTCACTTCATTAATTACACACTCCACCAATTCCATAAAACCTCTGTCATAACTAAATGTGACTATAAATCTGAGACGGAGGGAGTATGTGATATATGAGCTATTTTAAATGATTTTATGATGAGTCAGAGGAATAAAATAATAAAAAAGAGAAAAAATGATAGTGTTAAAAGATTTATTAATTTTTTATTTTTTCTCCGATTTGAACAAAATTTTAAAAAATTAAATTTTAAAATGGCAAAAACGGTGCTTACTTGCAGCTGGCTAGTGAGTGTCACCACACGGCCAGAGAGTGCCATGTGGCAGGGGCACGTGTCCCACTAATAAGGGCTTCTCCCTCCACACAGGTGACCCTTCGGGATGGGTCCAGGGGCGGATCTATGTATATATTTGGTGGGGCATTTGCCCCTTCTCAAAAGTTTATATTAGTGGTATTTTTCTCCAAATTTGAAAATTTATTTGATATTCTCCTTTAAATGCCCCTTCTCATTACTACAAAATATGTTTACAAATATATTTTTGCCCCTCCTTACATCAAATCCTGGCTCCGCCCCTGGATGGGTCACTTACAACAGCGAACCTTAACTGTTCCATCCCAGCAAAACGAGTCCGGAATGATTAAGGAGAGTATAAATTGTGAAAATTGGTAAGTTGGTATCATTCGCAGTCATGAAGACAATGAAAACATGTCTCTTAACTTCTGACGTGTTAAGGAGGACGTCAAGCTAGCGATGGTAAACTAGTGTATTTTAAGAGACAACTCATCATAAGATTAGTTCCTTTTTTATTTCATTTTTAACTTCGTCTTTCAAATAGATAAATAAATAAAAGGTTCAGTAGACCCCAAATTCACCTTATTGCAAACTCAGTTGACCATTGAGTGTTTACAAAAGATTTTCATGATTTAAAGGACAATTTCTCATTTCCCTCACACTATATTCTATTCTCTCAAACCCTAGCTCACATATCTCGAAATTCACATAGTAAGGGTCTGTTTGATTTTATGCCATGACATACCATGAAAAAGCTTGGACCCAGAAATAGCCTTTTGATAGTAGCAGAAATCATTTCACATTGGGTTGTTTGGGCTATATAAGATAAAAAAAGGACCAAAACTTGAAATTTTTTGGTGCCTAATTCACTAAAATTTGTAGCGCCAATTCTTCCTGCTGTGTATTCTTTGCAAAAAATTTTGATGCATATATTAAGATGAGTTGTTCTCCCATTTTGTTATACCTCAAAACCTCCTCACTGCATAAGTGAATTTCCATTCTAGTTTGTTTATATTTCATCGATTTGTTTCATTTATACTTTTTGTTCCAATTAACCAAAATGAGATATAATTTGCCGGTGCTAAATTATTTTCATACAATTGGTTAGGGACAAAGAGATGTTTAACTACGTGCGATCGAGGTTCACTCTACCAGGGAATCAAGGTTAGTCCAACCATTAGCTAAAAAAAGCTTCCATATTTGATGGTTTTAACAGCCTGTATTATTGGGATCCACAGGGAGTTTGCACCTCTTTAATGGCAAGAAGACGACGGGAGATCGTACACGTCGGAGCTAGTCTGATCGTGAGGAGGCTACTCTTCTCGTCTTGCTGAGGGAACTAGTAGCAGGTGGGTGGAAAGCTGACAATGGATTTCGATCCGGCATGAAGCTCGAATATGCTATGAAGCAAAGCTTTCCGGGTGCTGATATCAAAGGAACCCCATGCATACAATCCAAAATTACAATCTGAAAAAAAAACTACAACTCCCTGACTACTATTCTAGGGCGCAGCGGAGTCGGTTTTAACTTGAATGGTGACTACAAGATCGATTTTGATGATGAGCAATTGTCACAAATAGCGAAGGTAAATTCTACCTGGTTGAGTATCCCTTTTAATGCAATTAGTTACCAAATTTAAACTTCTATTGTTGATGGTGGATCTGAGTTGATTTTTGTATACTATGCAGCTGGATGCGAATGTGCGGTTCCTGCACAACAAGGCGTGGCCTTATTTTGATCAGTGGGTTGAAATTTTTGGCAAAGATCGAGCTAATGGTGTCAGGGTAGAGGATGTTATGGACGCGGTGAATGCGTTTTGCTCAAAGGAACAAGTGAGCTCTTCTCCCAGCCTCGAGGATTTTGTTGCTACTGACCCACTTTTGAATCAGCCGACGACAAATTGCGCTACGGACAACACATGTCAAAGTGCTAAATTGTTTCTGCTGGTGGTAGTGGTTCAGGCAACAAAGCAGAAGCGTGGAGAGACTATGGATGGTTTGCTTGACCGCTTGGGCAAGATGAATGAAGCTACAAATGCCCGTCTAGAGTGTTTGTCGATGCGCATTGGCTATAAATTCGACCTTAGCAAAGCACGGAATGAGGTATTTGATCTATTAGGGACATTTCCAGAGCTGTCCATGGAATAAAAATTTGATTAGGGAGAAATCATTCTCAATAAAGTTGAGCATCTAGACTTCTTCATGAGCCTCCCAGGCTGCGCACGTCTGCCATATGTGAAGCGTGCTCTGGAGAAGTATCGCCCTACCTCTAGTTGCTCTAGGAGTGTTTCATCTTTTTGGCATGGTTTTTATCATCGGAAAACTATAGTAGTTGTCTTGATTATTTTTTGCATCGGTCATGTGGCAATATTGAGTAAAACTGACCATGCTTTAGATATCATCTTTTGTGCTAGAATGTTGTGTGTGATTCTCGAACAATATGATGTGGCTTCTTGTTCACATTTTAAGTAGCTATTGCATTTAAGTTGATTCGAAGTTCAAGAATTATGGTGAAACTAGAATGAAGTCCACAAAATTTGATATTAAACGGATTGATGATAAGAGGTTATATATAATTATAATTTTATCATCATCCAAACACTAATAATGAAACTAAAAGAAAGAACACAAAACAAGAGAAATTCAAAGGACTTGCATTGTTTCTTAAAATATGTCAAATCTCACCTCTAGCGATGGGTGTGCACAGGCACAACACACCTCCGAGGGGTGCGGCGCCAACCTCTCCTCTTACTTACCCAAATATGAGGCCAAAAATTCACTTTTTTTCTACCGACATATGCATGTATACACATACTTACTATTATCCCAAACATAATTATATTAATATGCTTCTAAGATAAGAGTCATACAAATTCAACCCCAGATGGGTATACACATACATGAATTGCACACACAGTCCTAATAGGCCCTTTAGCAGGCTCGATCAGATACATTAATTAAACGCACATAGTCCTAATAGGCCCTTTACAAGGCTCGATCAGATACATTTATTAAAGCACACATAGTCCAAATACATAGCCTATTCATCAAATCAATATCGTCGTCCGAGGAGAGCTGATAAATAGGTTGCATCACCAACCTACTTGAACGGATTTTTTAGCCACTTATGTGGGCTGGACGACGCACATGAGTTGTCATGTGGTGAAGTCCAAGGTGTCTCTGCTGGTTTTGGAGCTCGCATGTTGTCACACCCCAACCCTCAGGCGTATATTCTTTTGATAAACAAAATCTAAAATTTTAAATTAATTAATCCACGTGTCAAAATACCTAAAATGCACATATCAGATGAGTTCAAAACTCACCCAACATTATTGGTACATATTTCAAAACATTCTTAATTGTAGTTATACTCTCATCACTCTATATATTACACATTTATCTATATGCAAGGAAAATATTGCCAAACTGTGTTAGCCGCCGACCTGATAATGTGTGGAATTTGTATAAATCACGTCAACCAAAACATCACCGATATTTTATCCGTAAAAATATTAGTGGTGTATATGAACCACCATTCAAAGACAAATCAATGCCCAATTTTTGAAATTCATATTCATGCTTAAGAAAACAAGCTCAATCGCCTAATTCCTTCCGGCTATCTAGAAAACTACACTCTTGCCTAAAGAATCCAACTTTATTTTGGAAAAACCTAAAAAATCATTAAAAGGTTCCATGAATAAAAAAAATGTGTTCCTGTCCACATGATGAAACTTCTATCCAAAACTAATCATCGAAAACCACATGTAAACTGATGATTTTGAAGTGACGAGAATTATGCGTGGATCCAAAAAATTAGCTTTTGTCCTTTCGCCGTTTGTTTATTTGTTTCTAGGGTTTGAGATAACAAAAATAGTGAAGTCGATGACTATTGATGAAGAGAGATATGTGGCACTTATTATGGGTAAATTTGTCATTTGTAGTTGTTAACATGGTGAGGAAATCGAGACAACTAATTTATTTGAGCCTACTTGCCCGATTAGTTAATTGCGGAATTTTTAAAACTAACTCGAGGCCCTAGCACTTTCGGCGGCCCGTTCAGAAAATGACTCTTGCAGCCCAACTATATGAAACAACCCTCTTTCTTGGAGTTTCGGGCAATCCAAACCAGTTCTAAGAGTATATCAATAAAAGATTTTAAAATAATTTGAAAGAATATTTAACATATTTACTCTTTTTTTCACAAAAATTAATTATTTAAAGAAGATAATATAGTAACTCACGTTTTTTTTTTGGCAAATAGTAACTCACTTTTTTGAATATGTAATTTTACCATTTTTATACAGTGCAAAGAAATTTTTAATTTACCTTTTTTCTTTATGAGATTGTCTAAACAAAGCAAAACGTTGCAAGTCGAGAGGGAAAACAAGATTATAATAGGAGTACAAGATTGTGATGCCATTAGGATTATTCTTTGTATTTTGTCGATTTAGTACACCTATTATTTTTGAAAACTATGTTGTCCGTCGTCTGGTTGAGTTTTGAGCAGCTCTATTTAATTCCTCAAAATTTGTTCAAGGCACAAACAAAAAACCCCTAAATCTACGTCAGATTTCTTAAAATTTACCGAAACTCTGATTTCTACACTCCAACCCTTTTAGTCGCTCACTCTCGTCGATTAATTATACTGTTCTGCAGTGGGTTCGAGTTAAAGTTGTGGTTACGCCTCAGAAATTTGTGAATTTGGTTAACTGTGAAGCAAATTTGAAGCTTTTGGTGCACTATGAACGCTACCATTATTGGTAATCAGCTTCTCGTTCAATTTAATGTATAGATTACTTCATCTTCTCCGAGCCCCTTTTCTTCCTTTTTGCTGTTTTACAAACTTTGTTTTCGGGATGCATGCAGACCCGCTACAGGGTGACTTCCCTGAAGTGATAGAGGAGTATTTGGAGCACGGAGTTATGAAATGTGTCGCCTTTAATCGCCGTGGAAACCTTCTTGCTGGTATAATTTTGCTGTGATTTTCTATATCTTAATTGCAGTTCTCTTTTTTTTGGTTCTTGTTGTTGTATGTTTACTATCGACAATGTAGCTAAGTAGGGTTTCTGAGCAGCTCGTTACTTTACTTGCATTATATTCTGACGGTGGATGAATGGAGACAGAATGCTTGGCAAGCATTTGGACTTGTTCTCTCATCCACTGTTTGTGGAAATTCGAGCTCTTTGACTTGATTTTAGCACATGAGTGTATTGTATACTTCCGGGACTGGCTGTCCCGGTCCGGTCTTGATGTTTTGATATCTTCCACAATTTCTGTTTCTAAATGTAAGGCATTTTCTTAGGTTTTTCGATGAACTGTGCCAAGTTCCCTCATGTAATGTGCCCATAAGATTAGTATGATTCATTCATAGTTTTAAAAAAAAAAAGGACTTCTTGACACGCTTTTGTGAAAGACACCTGGGGCTGAAAATGGAGATTTTGATAGAGAGGAGTGTAGGGTGTAGCATTACAGGAAGTTAATGGTTGTGCCATGAAAATGTGGGAAGATCCAAATCACAACGAATATGTTCTGTAGATATTTTGTTTTTCTTACCAGTGTGCAATAACCTATGCATTGCTGGATTAAACTGTTATGGATTTGAACCGAAGACCCACCCGTACTATTCCTATATCATACAGGAAAAAAACATAATAGTTAGTTCTTGAAGAATAAGATGCGATAAAATACATATAGCTTGTTCCCTATGATGCAAGACATGCATTGATTTGGTTGTTGGTCGCACTTTTTGGTCCATGTGAGACACGGAGAAAAGGCAGAATTAATTATTCTACTTATCATTAATAAAACTTCTCCTCACTAAACTTGTAACTGTTTGCCTAATTAATCAGCAATACCTGGCTGTTCTGTTTTTTATTATTCTTTTTTTCCTTTGTGGTTGTGAAGCACGTTAAGGATTCCTCATATCTATTTGTTATCCTATGTTCTCAATTGCAAGCTAGAACCATTCTAACTCTGCTATTTGTTTACTATGTTCTGACCAGCTGGGTGCTCTGACGGAAGTTGTATCATATGGGATTTTGAAACCAGAGTCATTGTTAAAGAATTCAAAGATAAGGAATGCGTTGCCGCAATAACAAGTGTTTGTTGGTCCAAGTATGGCCACCGCATACTGGTGTCAGCTGCAGATAAGACATTGATTCTTTGGGATGTTGTCAGAGGAGAGAGAATAGCTCGAACTGTCTTAAAACAAACGTCTTTGCATGCACGTTTGCATCCTGGTTCATCTACTCCGTCAACTTGCTTAGCTTGTCCTCTTTCATCAGCCCCCATGATCGTCGACTTACTCAGAGAAACCACAATTGTGCTTCCTGTGTCATTATCTGATACGGGGAATGGTGCGACCCCTCCATTACGGAATAAATTTTCAGATGGATCAGCTCCCTTTACACCTACTGCTGCATGCTTCAACAAGTATGGCGATTTGGTATATGTAGGAAATTCTAAAGGAGAGATACTGATAATTGATAGTACAAGCATTGCAATACGTGCTATAGTTTCTGTCCCAGGCGGTACAGTTATAAAGAATATTGTATTTGACAGAAGTGGACAATATCTTCTGACAAACTCAAATGATAGAATCATCAGAATCTATGAAAACCTTTTGCCCCTCAAAAGTGGGCTTGCTGCACTGGATAAAGCAAGCCATGAGTTTGCTGAGCAAGATCAGGAGGAAAAGCTAAAATCTGCAGGTTCAAGGTCCCTGGCTCTTTTCCGAGAGTTTCAGGATTCAATCACCAGAGTGCACTGGAAAGCACCATGCTTTAGTGGCGATGGGGAGTGGGTTGTTGGAGGTTCTGCTAGCAAAGGAGAGCATAAGATCTATATATGGGACAGGGCTGGGCATCTGGTAAAAATTCTTGAGGGTCCAAAAGAAGCATTAGTAGATCTGACATGGCATCCTGTTAAACCTGTAGTTGTTTCTGTCTCCTTGACTGGCTTGGTTTATATCTGGGCAAAGGATTATACCGAGAACTGGAGTGCATTTGCTCCTGATTTTAAAGAGCTTGAGGAAAATGAGGAGTATGTGGAACGAGAAGATGAGTTTGACTTGGTGCCTGAAACAGAAAAAGTGAGTATTGCTTTGATTTCCACTTTGTTTTTCTTTTGTTTGTTTCCTAACTGAGGCATTAATATGTTATCAGGTGAAAGATTTAGGTATCAACGAAGATGAAGACATTGATATTTTGAACACTGAGGGAGATTCTGCCTTCAGTGATTCAGACATGTCACAGGACGAAATACGCTTCTTACCCCCTGATCCATGTCCTGATGTTCCAGAGATGGAAGATGGGCTTGTTGTAAATACTTCAAAGGAGGGGGAAATCAGTGAGACTGAATCACCTTTTTCCGAGGAGGCAGGGCAAAATGGTCATCTAACAAATCATGAATCCAGTCCCCTTGAAGGTAAGCTTTTGGGTTCCGTGTAAATTCAGTTGAATATGATTTGTTCTGTTCTGTCATCGAGATCATTATGAATGTTTCTGTTTTTTATATCAAATGTTAATACTTTTGTAGTAATGGATATGTTAGTAATGATGGACATGTTTATATATACTCCCTCTGTCCACAAAAGTGAGTAAAATAGGAGAGAGAAAGAGAACAAGTGATGAGAAAGTTTCCATAAATAGAAATGAGACTGATTTTGGTGGACGGACTAAAATGGAAAAATGGAACTATTTTTCGTGGACGGAGGGAGTGCTATATTACAGAACAGACTGTAGCAATATCAAGCAGAAGAGGCCTGAGGAAATTATTCTTGTGCCAATAATCCTGGAGTTATGGAAAACCCTTTGTGGCTATGTGTTCCTTGTTAATACCACATTTATTTATATTTGGATTGTTCAGTTTTGAATGACTCTTCACAAGTATAAAATGCAATTTGATATAAGAAAACGGTAGAACTTCATAAAAATGATTTGAGTGAAAATTTAAAGTTTGCCTTCAGTTACTTTTTTTTTTTGTGTTATCATTGCAATGGAGTATTGATGCCTTTTCATTTATATCATGTATATCCAAGCCAATTGCAATGTTATTCTTCCCCACTTCCACTCAAGGGATTGCAATTATTTTGCAGAAGATACAGGAGGAATGCGCTTAAAAAGAAAGAGGATGCCTTCAGAGAAGTTTATGGATTTTGAAACAGAAGATATTAAGATGCCACCATCAAAGTCAAAACCATAATGTAATTTGCTTGGAGCTGTATGATGTCTTGTAGTTTGAAGTTTCTAGTTTTAGTATTTCTGAAGGGTGTTAATTTTCGTATCAGGATTTAAGATCTTGCCCTGCACCACACCTTCAATTATTGTCTACTGCTTCCACATAAGGCTGGATGCTTCTTAAATTTGAGAAAAAAGCAGCAACACTTATATTTGAAGCTATGTCCATCAGAATATATATCCAATGTGCTCCAATATATTACTATCTAATGCAATTTCTTTTATCTCTTTATTCTGATGTTCAAAGGAAGTTCCATTGTAGAAAGACAGTCTTGTTGTTTTTAGATAAACTTTGCTAGTTCCACTGCACTGATGCTTGGTGTGGTTCTTTAGTAGTATTGTTTTATTCCCTTTCATACTTATGTTTCTCTGTTTCCTTTTATTTCTCTGGTTTCTTTCGGATGAAAGAATTGGATGTGGAATGATATCAGTGCTTTTGGTTGTGATTTGATAATAACATTATTAATTTCTTTCCACAATTTCTCATTTATCTTGTTTAGCTGTAGGAGGTTGACTCCATATTAGTACAATGAGGTGAGAGTATGAATACAAAATATTTATATTCGTTATTGCTAGAGGGGCCTTAGTACTATAAAGTCTCCAGATTGTTCACATCTTCAGGTCTGTTAATCTTAAGGCTTAATTTCCTTCCTCGTTTCACAAATAGGTTGAACTTCGTACCTGTAATGGTGAATGACAAATGAAGGTTTTGTATGCATCCATATTGTCGAACGCATTTGGTGATTCCGCCTTTCACTCCATATAAGTTCATTAGGAGTTAAATCGAGAATCTAGTTTTCTAATTGACTTATCAATATTGGTAACTTTCTGAATTCATTTAATAACAGTTGAATGTGGAAGATGTTTGCATTACGAAATCAAACATCTGGTGCTTAGCTTTTTTTGTGCAGTTTGAACAATACTTGTTAGTTTATTCTTTGTTCTGGGCTGAATACAGAGCATGCATAAGTATGTTGGTGGATGACAAAAGAACAACACAGAAGTAAGTGAATTACTGTGAAAATATTGACATTTTCCAGCCTATAAGAAAAGCTAAGGCATAAGTCTAATCGTTCTATATTCTATATTTACTTCTGTGTTTCTTTTCATCTTGGGAAGGAGGTAATATAGTCCTGATCCCATTGTCTAGTTTTTTGTATTATTAGGGACATGGCAGAAGAAAATAATTGTGAATCCAAACCTTGATTATCCATGTTTTATAGTCCACTTTGTTTATGGTGTTATATCTACTTTCTAATGGGACACTCTTGACATCAACAGGGTTATGTGTAAAGATACTACCCCGACGAATATACTTGGGAGTTGGGAAGAAAATTTAATTGATGACAAATCAGTGGCTGCTGGAAGGAATCTCATGACTTCATTGGCGCACGACAATTTTCATAAGTGATGATATAGGGTGGACTTAAATGAACCATATGGTATATACCATTGTGCCGTCAAAACTGTAGAGGGTGTTTAGATAGATTTTTCCTAGTCTTAACATGATCCAGAAGAAGAATATATTGTGGAATTAGATGTATGTGTCTGTGGAGTGAACGGTGTGATTAGGGAGTGTAGTGATGGATGAACATATAGGGCCATGGCAGTGTTTGTTGTCTTGACCTTCTAATTTATTGATCTTCATGGTTTTTCATTGAAGATATAATGCAAAAAGTACCTCTTTGTTGAGTTTGATGGTTGTTGGAGTTTATGTATTTCTTACATATCTGATTAATGGTAGAGTATGCTTGTAGATTTTGATTCATGTGCTGTTAAGACTTCCTGATACAGGCATTTGTGTATTTGATTTTCAGAAACTCCAGATATTCTTACACCATGGAATCTCCATGTGCACAGTAATGGGGTAAGTTTCCTTTTGATATGGTTGTGTAAAGAGCGTGCATCTATATTGATTGAGGTATGACCTGAATAAGGAAAATGATTTTTATTTCTTTTGCCATTTTTCTTTGGTATAATAGGTGGGTAACATAAAACAATGTGCCGTTTATCTGTCTGGGTTCCTCACAATCTTGAGTTATATACAAACTGAATCATAAAGAATCTAGTTTTTATCTTTTGCATATACGGAGTTGTAGGTGGTATAAGCGGTGAGTGCCACAATAACAAGCATAGCCGCCCCCAGATTCACCAGCAATTGCCTTTCTTGATTGAGCCCTTTCACCTCCTTCTTGTGTTTGTGTTTTTTTGATGCTCCATATGATTCTTTGTTGTCTGTGTGCCTATCAGGGATATCTGTGTCTTCGTTTTTCTCCAATTTCATTGTCTTGGCCTCAGGTAATTCAGAACTTCGCGTGCTCTCCTTGTGTACCTTCTCTTTTGTTTTGTCGTCCAGTCTCTCTGATGCAACGTGCTTTTCTATTGTTTCACTGCTTTCATTTTTCACATCATTCTTGGAAGTTATATTTCCAGTACTTCTCATTGGAGTAAAGCTTCGGCCTCTTTGATCACCATCTCTATCATGTGCATCCCTGTCACTGCTTTCCTTTTTTTCGGTTTGGGAAATTATGTTTTCTAGATTCACATCTCTAACATCTGGAGTACTTTCCTTTTGAGGGGAGGGTTGCTTTCTCGTAGGAAGAGCGCCTTCTTTACCAACTTTCTCTCTTGGGACTGTAATGCTAAGTATCCCTCCATGGAACTTGGCACGAGCCGAATTCATTTCACCATTTTCTGGGACTTGAAAGTCCTCCAGAAAGCGACTCCATTTGTTGCCACCTACAAGGCGTTCCCCGCGAACCCTAATGGTGTTCCGTCCTTCCATGCTCACCTTGATCTGCTTCTTCATGAAACCTGCAAAAGAAAAGGTGAATTCTTGAGCTTTCTCCAATTTTTAGCCGGTGTAGTGTTTAGCTGTATATATTGACAACTTGATTCTCTTACTCACCAGGAAGATAAATATTGAGAATATGAGATTCATGATCTAGCTGCCATTCAGACTCCGGCTTGAAATCTTCATAGACTGACCGGACCACGCCTGGTCTTGTTCCCCGTCTAGAACCAGCAGCACCGCCACCTCTCGGACTCATTGCCATCTCATCTGCAACTAGTTTCTTCTTAACGTGGTAGATTTATCTTGAACTCTATAATCAACTGTATGTGTGTGTGTGTGTGTGTGTGACTTGCTCATGCATGGATTTTACACCCATATATATATATATATATGAGCTTTGTAGGTGTAGTTTCTTGATATGAATGAGAAACTATTGGTTGGCAATAGGATTGCTTGTACAGTTTGCGTTGTTTGGATTTGGATTGGTTAAGAAGGAACTTCTTTTCCCCAAAAGATAATAACTAAACTAGAAAAAAGTGATTACTTTGACGAGTATGAAAACAAGTCATATTACTTGACCTTGTATCCCAAGTAAGAATATCCTGAATTTGATCATTTTCTTTTCCTTATTCTGTAAGAATTGTGATGACTTTTAAAATTTAATTGCTTATCCATATTACACATTTACTAATTCAAGTGAACATTGGATAGAAAGTGTGACTCGGATTGACTCATTCTGCTCAGAACATTAATTTCAAATAAATTAGGCGGATTATGTGTTCAATTTGATAAAATTTTCCTTAGTATTCGAAGAAAGGAAAAAAGAAAATGATTATTTCCATAGAAAGTCAAATTAAAATTTGTTTGCCCAAGATATGCCCTTCTTGTTCTTCATGCTGCAGTTGTAGCTAGGCTGGATTTTGACATACAGTTGTGATCAAATTTAAAATAATTGTTTAAAAGTGTTTTTACAAATTTCTAATAATATTGTCAATTAATAAAGACTCGTACAAATTAAATTCGACATCTCTATATTATTCTTTGAATTTTAGTTTGTACTGTACAATTTAAAAATCGAACGATTTAGGAGTAGTAGTATTTTTTAGGGTGTCACGTTTATAGAGAAGTTAAATAGGTAGAGTCGTATTATGATGGATGAGAGGTTGGCCTACCGCCCATGATAATGATAAGCATTTCAATAAGGTGACCTTGCGTGGTGTATTTCGTCTCATAAGTATTTAGTAACTATCTTCATCGACAAATCACTAATCAAAATATAAATGACCTCATAAGCTAATGGATCAATATAAACATGTAATAATCAAATAACTCATTCTCTAGTGCATTACATTACAAATTTACAATTCAATTGTCGGAGATTAGCTTTTCTTGGATTAGAGTATATATTACTCTCACCATTCCCAAAGAGTATAAACTTTGAGTTCGGCACAAGTTTTAAGGCATTATTCGTAAAGTAAGAGAGAGAGAGATGTTTTTAAGTATTGTTAATGGAGAATGAATCCTACCTCATTAGAGAGGAGAGAGTTTCCAAAATTGAAATGTTCACTTTTTGGAGATAGACGAAAAAGGAAATAGTGCATACTCTTCAGGGCCGGAGAGAGTACGATATATTCCGTACAGTTTCATTATATATACATTGGCTTCAATTCGCTGCAGTAATACTACTTAAAATATATTCTGGCAAATTGAGTCCTCTGATAAAAAAAAAGGAACGACATGTATTCTTACAAAAAATAAAGACAATTTGTTAGTGTTGAGAAAGCAATACCCAGGTACAAGCATCGTAGGCTCGTAGCTTAGCAGCAAAAAATATGGTACTACTGTAAAAAAAACTAGAGAGTAACTAACTAGTAGTAGGGGCAGCCGCAGCATAACTAAAAGTGTCTCATATATATCCAACAGTGCAAAAAATACAAACAGAGATACAATAATTAAATACATGGTGGCACTGGTTTAACATGAATAAGTACGGTTCAAGTATTAGGGAAAACAAAAACTAACATGCTCCACTGGTTTACCAGAATTCTAATGCCTACAAGTTTCATCTCTCTAATTTTTAACTTTCAAATCTATTAAAAAAGTATTTATTAAGGTTGCTAGTTTCAAAACTAGGGGATGTTTAGAAGTGACTAACTCAATAGCCGTAACTGGAGCTATAAACCGAGCCATAGCCCCCACTTTGCCCAGAAAGATTGGGATTTGGAGGCTGAGATGTGTATGCTGATCCATGAGCTGCATAAGAACTGTAATCGGCGGATGAAGCATGTTGAGCTTGAGCTTGAGCTTGGGCTTGGCCTGCAGCCGCTTCAGCCATAAAATTCTACCAAAAGATGTACATAGGAAATGAGTATTTATAATGGACTGTGAAAGTAATCAAGTTAAGAAAAAGGAAAGATGTACTGCGGCAGACAGGTGAGCGGATAAGAGATGAGTAGCAGCAGGAAAATTAAGAAAATAAAAAAGAATGAAAAGAGAAACAACAAGAAGACTTTATACAATTCTTGTTGTTTCTCTTTTCATTCTTTTTTATTTTCTTAAGTCATTGGTTAGCTGCCGTAAAACATTGTTTAAAATTCTTGGGTCATAGAAACTTGAGACCATTTCGACTTAATATATCAAAGTTCTCAGGAATCGTTCTGAATCAAACTATTAAGAAAGACATAAAAAAGTTGTGGCACAAGAAATGTCACGGGATACAAAACATGTATGTGCAATGTAAAGCTAGAAAAACACACACAACGATTTCTGTAGGCAGACAAGAAATTAACACAAAATAAAGCAGTTATGTCGCTTAGATAATGAAAATACCTGAATCAGTTGCTGAGCAGTTTGGACTTGAGAAGTAGTTCCACTAATCTCAACGGTCATTTCTCCAGGAGCCCCCCTAGTTTCTTGTATAGTAACTGTGGCACCACTAACCCGACGAATGTAGCTTATATTTGCACCTTGTGTACCAATTACAGCATCTGCATAAGATAATGGGATTTGCATTTGCTGTGTGACCTGCAAATTTATCATTTCCATTAATGCCTTTAGTAGGAAAGTAATGATTACGGTATGATGAATGATTATATATCTGGTTCAGGAAAATCAACATATATATGGACAGTTCAGATGGGAACTGAATTGTAACGAGGAAATAATTTTCCAGCGCCTCCCAACAAGAGGCCAAGGATCACTACAGCCAGGGAATGGTCCCAATCTAAACAACTTTCTGCCTTTAAAGGCACTGGTATTGATCTTTGATCGAGATTCTAGTTTCACTTCATTGACCAGATAGCTTTAATGATGGGAGAAAAAGATAACCTGAGTGATTACTGATGGAGCGGGCTGGCTGGATGTGGAATGCATTGGGCCGTCTCTTCCATAGGCAGATATACCTTGATGAGGTTGTTTTTCAGGAGGTGGCATGTCCACTGGAGGGTAATAATTATCGAACTGCCTAGGTGGAGGCATGAAACGGGGGCTAGCTCCGAATCCAGGAGCTGAAGGTGCATTAGGTTGAAAAGATTGAGGCGGGGGACCCCAAGGCTGAGCTGGCGCCATGTGCTGTTCCACATGAGAATTGGGCATTTGCATCTGACAAAATGATCAGATAGTAAGATCCAGAAATTATGTTCAAATGATAGAAATTTCATTCCATATGGACTTTTAATAGCAGACATACTTGCATTTCAATTAACGGAATTATGCTGCGATCTACTAAAAATTTCCTCAAATGAGATGCAATCAACTCAATTGCCTTATGAACGCCTGCAGGCTCACCAACTATCTCTACGATTCTGTCATCTTGGAGGGCGAAAACTGGCAGTTCTTCTGTAACAATTTTTCCAGCACTAAATATATGAGTAATTGATATAGGTATGGTGAATATTAGAATATATTAACAGATAGTCAGAGACATCATAAAATATTATCTGATAAGCTTCTAATCAGTCTATATCCTTCAATAGATAAACAAGCACTGAAATATTCCGAAATGTACTATCAGGGTAACACATCTATCTAAGCATAGCCAAAAGTAGAAAAGATGATAAATCATAGAGTGCACTCTTATTTCCTAACATGTAAAATGGCTGCTAGGTGTGGCAAACTTTGATCCACTTAGACTATACATAATAGCAAATTCTGGGAAATGGATATAAAAATGCACAGCATTTCTCGAACTAGGTTATGGTTGTTTATGTCAAAAGAGAAAATATCAAAATCACAGACAAAATAGATAGTCTGCAGACATGAAAATGCAACCAGTTCCCACATGCAATACAGAAGCCGTAATCAGGTCACATATTACCAGCCATTCCGCAACCTTCTAAAAGATACTGTGTTAATAGAAAACAACCAGTCATACTAGATTTTCATGTTTTTCGTGTTTACAAAAGGAACCATACATCAAAGCTAAAACTTAACTCACTTAACTCTTGGTACAGTTGAAAAAAGAAAAGCCTGAATAATTCATATGTACGAATGTCGAATAGACCAATATTAAAACTTGAATCTTTCCCAAGCTACTTACAGGTTCTTTTTATAGTAAAAAAATGCCTCTTATGACCAGTCAAGAGCTAGATTACCATTTTGCAACATATTGGTATAACAAAAGAGGAAAAGAATAAAATGGTAAGAGAAGAACTATCATGCATACAGTTCATATTCCAAATAAAACATGAGATGCGATTAACAAAGAGAAACACCTGCTCCAAGAACCCTAACCACACAAGTAGAGTCTTCTTGAATTGATTTGACAGTAGTGCCTTGTTTCCCAATTAAACTTCCTGCTTGAGCAGCTGGTACAAGAAGCCTTGTAGAGACCTTGCCTACTGCACCTGCGGGTGGATGAGTGGAATCATTGTCCAGCCCATCCACAACACGTTTGTGCACCCTGAGAAGACCATCTACAGCAGGAGGCAGAGGTGAATTAGGCTCTTCCTTTGCAGATACCATAACCTATCCCCAAAAAAGGTTGGCATCAGCATAGAGTTTGTATGGTGAACTTCTGGCATAAACCGAAATTTACTCCAAGAACAATAAGAATGCATAAGCAACCTAAAAAGCCTATTTAAGTAATATTTATATCACAATTAACCATGAGAGCATGCTTCCAATAGTAACTGCAAAATATAGAGAGCAAACAAAGCAGAAACAATTAAACCACCATAATTTAAGCGTTGAATGGTCAATACAATAATTTTTTTGGTAGGAAGTGGAGATAATTTTATCATCAGAACCCTAAGGAGTCCCCTGCATAGGTGGACAAAATTGGCAGGGACATTATAGTCGATAACAATATTATTGACAGCTTAAAGAAGAATAATCATTTGACAGGTGAACTTGCTGAATGAACAGACAAGATGTGAAGTATGTTTGTAAATTTGTTTCAATTAACTTGTTCAACTTAGGACATAGATCAACAGTTCTGTAGCTATCTACACTAGTTATAGATTTCCTGCGTATGGTCAGCTTGAATAACAATAACTGATACGAAAGGAACTAGGTTACTATAATAATAAAAAAGAAAATTGACAAAATAGTTACAACACCAGGTGTCAACTTTTTCTTGCACAACTGAAATCAAAACCATTCTAATTAGGTTAGACATGATCGGCATTTGTTTCCACCAATTCAATTGAACGGTCTATTAAGGCATGCTTACTCTTTTGAACCAAATTTAGATTATTTTACACCTACTTACCATGCTATCAAACCCTTAACCCATGCATTTATATCACTGTGTGAAAGTGGGAGGACCACAGCTGCATTCGTGCTAGTTCCCTCCCCAATTTTTTGTAATTTACCAACATGATGATCCTAAATTTTCTTGAGCCTACATCCTCAATTTTGAAACAGATATGTAACTATGTTTATTACAGGTTACAGTATGAGTTGAAGTCACAGCCTTTCATTCAGTCTTTATGTGGCCACCTCACATAGAAAAGATTAGAACTAGTTCATCATTACAAACACCAACAAATCTCCACAACTCACTACTCATAATATACATTCACAAATAAAAGCCCACAGTGATAAGATACAAATTTACTAAATTACGAAAAAAGATCGTGTGCTATTGAAGTGTATGCTTGTAACTAGATTAAAGGCCGTTACAGTAACCCATAGATAACATACTATCACCACACACCAATTTACGTTGTCAACACTTTAAAATTCTATCTTCTCTTTAGGGCCATGAGTCAAGAAGAACTTGCAAAGGAACTTGTTTAAAAGTAACTACCTCAAATAAAAAGCACCCTCAAAGGATTATCAACAACTATAGCATGTGCTTATGGATAATCCCAGTGCAGAATTCACACATTATAGCTTCATCCTAATGACCTTTTAACATATTTGGAGTTCATTATCTAGTATTATGCACCTCATTCTGAGTACATCTGCAAAATGTCAAAGTCCATGCCAATGTAGTCATAGTGGCTTTTTGTGCCAGTACCACTTGATGAACACTCCCAGAGTACTCTGCAACTAAAGACTTGAAGTAGCAGAACAGCACGAGCTTGTAATGTCAATTATTAATTGTTGCAAGGTCATGTCTCTGAACCAAGTCTCCCCAAAACATATGCCTAAAATTAGGGATCCAAGGCATTGATTCACTAGAGTCTAGCGACAAACATATGCAGCAAGCAATATCTAACCAAATTATTTTTAACTTTGTGCATTGTCATCAAATATAATTCACATGTGCAGAATAAAGAAATCAGTTCAAGGGTATGTGGACCTGAGGTCTCAATAAGCTGAATGCAAAAGGCAATTAACATGAAACCAAAAATATACGTAATTTCATATACATAGTGCTCATTAAGAATGATGAATAAGGAGATGGCCTAACACAAAATATATCCATGCACACACATCTATAATAATAATGCAAATGATTAGACTCTAACTCAAATCATGCTGCAAGGCTCGCGAATATCATATATTAATATCAAAAAACAAACTAAATAACTAATGCAATTGCAATATCCCCAAAAGCTACGACGGAACTCAGTGAAAAAGTAAGAAGTGAACAAGTCTCTGACTACAAACATCATACGCATAACAAGCATAAATAGACATTTCAGATCAATATGTTCAAACTCATATTTTTTACTTACAGCTCTTTCTCTTGTTCCCGGAGGACCATCAAGGATCTTAATACGAGCTTTTGTCTCTTCACATGTTCTCTTTATGTATTCTCCTTTACGACCAATTATACTACCAACCTTCTGCGCAGGCACCAACATTCTGAAAACGCTCTCTCCTGGCCATCCTGGCCATCTGTCACCACCTCCATCAACAGTTTCATTGGTAAGGTTCTTTTCTTCATCTGTGAGTAAGTTCTCTGGCATACTATCTTCTATCTCATGTTTGTCTTCCTCTCCGGGTACATGTGAAAACTCATGCACAAATTTTTGTTCATTGTTATGTTCAGCTTCAGGTTGATATTCTTGATCATTATCAGGCCGGTATCCAAGCTCATTCTCGGGTTGGTATTCATGCTTATTCTGAGGCTGGTATTCATGATTCCCATCAGGCTGATATTCTTGTTCATTGTCAGGTTGGTATTCCTGTTCATTGTCAGGTTGGTATTCCTGTTCATTGCCAGGTTGGTATTCATGTTCATTTCCAGGTTGGTATTCCTGTTCATTGCCGGGCTGGTATTCAAGTTCATTTTCAATTCCGTTGTTAGGTTGATATTCATGTTCATGTTGTTCTTCAAGTCCGGTAGGATTCTGATCAATTTCCTCCATAATATATCAGCTGAGCAATGTAAATTAAAATGGATGTGGTCAGCGTAATTATGTGCATAATATCAAACGTTAACAAAGCTCCATGCAACTTTATCATATATATTCCCAGTAGAAAATAGTGAATTGCCTATCCAAGAATCAAGTTATTGCAGCATAGAAGGGTACAAATGAGAGCATATCAGGCGATTTGAAGGAATATAAGAATGACTTGATTTTTTTAGAGAAACAGCCAGAGAAAAACCATAAAATTTTAGGCTTACAATAACAAGTGTTTGTAATTTCCATCTAACAAAAAAAACTAAGCATCACTAGAGAAAATAAGAGTGGCAACAATCTATCAATTTTAGGATGAGTCTCTAAGACAATATGAAGGTACAACAAAAAACAATCGAAGGGCATAATAACAGCAAAGTGCAGATAAATGTTCATGCAACAAGCCAAAATTAAGAGAAATGAGGGGGTTGCTATCTGGGAGTGGGAGGGGGCAAGTCTTCGTCAAATCTAAACTTGAAGTATCACATGGAGCAACTATATAGCTTTAAACAACAGAGAAGCAAACTCTTTTGGAAATATACATGTCTTGCACACCAAAACTTCTAAGGACCGGGCCTCCAGGCCTCAAAGTGTAACCCATTCGGCAAGTCTCTGTAGTGGTGTTAGATAACCCCCTAGAAAATGAATAACATGACTAAAAAGCACCGACCCCATCCTCCAAAAGAATAGCTAAAGTGGAATAATAGCACAAAGTGTGTGTCTTTTATAGAGGAGACATTGAACTCCTTTAAACGAAGGGTACTATAGCATGAGTATTCCTTGGACGGATTTAACATCTATATCGATATCCATATGAAAGACAATTGCATCCATGTTTGGTCATTTTCCCACCAAAGAGTCATTCAATTGTATAATAGTACAGTACAGTTTGTCGAAAATGTACTCAAAAGATGAAATCTGAATTCCAAAAAAGTGAAATTTGATTTCCAAGAACCAATTCAGCCTCATCTGATTACCGATTGGATAAACAGAAACTCTAATGCTTAAAACTAAATACTGAGATTCGGAACTTATGTTTAGCTCCAAGTTTAGCCCACTACAAGTACGGATTCATCACTCCTAAATTTTCACAAAGGCAATCCTTGTTTGGAGAATTGTCTGTGATGCGATGTGAGAAATTTGGTCTGATTTGCTAATGGGGCGATTTCGCAAGATATCTAATTTGTGATGGGGAGTGAATTTACCTGCTTTTGGCCGTTGGCTTTGGCAGCTTATGCGGAGCGCGGAGTCGCCGGGGCGAGTGGAAATGCTGCGGCGCGCAGTAGCGCACTGAGACTACTGCTTCGGGAGTACACGAACACGGCAACAGAGAGATGGTGGAGCGGCGCTTATGGACTAGGGTTCCAACCCTAGACTCTTCCAAACTTGTCTAACTCTAATTGGCCCTATTATTTTAATTAGGGATGAGAATACGGATATCGGGTATTGGATTTATCCGTACTCGACCCGATATCCGCCGGATTTGGATACCCAATATCCAATTTTATGGGATTGGGTGTGGGATTGGGTATTGAAATATTAAGATAAATCGGGTATTGGATAACCCGAATGGGTATCGGGTATTACCCGAATATCCAATTTATTATTTAAAGCATATTTTAAATTAGGTTTAGCCATTTTGCATTAAATATAATCTTATACTTTAAAATAAAAGTGATCCATTTTTTTTAGTTTTATACTACAAAATAAATGAAACATTAAAGATATTAGTCAATTTAGATATTTCTATATTTCTATTAATATATAAAATTTATTTTTTTTATTAATTATTAACACATGTAAAGAGTCGGGTATTTGGATACCCGATACGTCGGATATGGATACCCGGGGCGGGTTTTGGATAGACATTTTGATGATTTTCGGGTTTGGATACCGGGTTTTTTCGGATCGAGTATCCACGGATACCCGTATTCTTACCCCTAATTTTAATAAGTTGTCTATCACATTTTGTGCCCTTGGAGCGTGAAAATGAAATATAAGCTTTCAACAATTTAGCACCCATGAGGTTGCCACAACTCTTTCCTTGATAAAAATTTTAAATCCTCCCTCACCACACCAGTCTTCCACACCAAAACAATTCTGTCAATCTTCTCCATCCAAAAAATTAATCTCTCTAAATAAGACTTTTCTCTATACCTTATTGTCTCTTATTTTACTATTTATCGACTTTAACTATTTATTATTATTTTTACAAAACGAGTGTGATAGTTAATGCGGGATAGAGGTAGTAGTATAGTACTAGTATATTTTTTAAGAAATGGACTCTTTACCCTCCATTTGTTTTCAAGTAATCAAAGTATATTTCTAATTGTGTTTCTCGAGTTTTTAAATCAGTTGTCTATTTCATTTAGGCTATATAGATATTAGGTGGTATCATAAAAAACTAAACATTGGGAACAATTGAAGAATGGATCCCAAGTCCAGGATGAGTGTTAGAGAAAGAAAAATAATTTTTTCAAATGCCAATCTTTCAATTTTACATGGGCTTGATTGCATATTATGTTCCATCCTTAGATTCCACTTTTCAGAACGTCGCAATAATGTTGTATGTATACTAACCTATTTCTTACTACTACTTCTAACATAGTTGGAATTTGAACATCTATTTGACATCAGAACTTTTAATTAGTTGTGCTTTTATGTTACTATGAATATGAATTGTTCCATTAATTTCATTTTTGATTAACAGAATTGAGGGCTGGTGTGACAAAATCAAAATTAAACATTCTTAGTGATTCTAGCTGTAATTCAGTATTGGGCTTGCTTTAGGGATAATCCCATTTGAGGCCTATTTCAAGTGTTCATTGGATTTCTGGCTGAATAGATACTTCATGTTAGTATTGGACTTTTTGCTGAAGGAAAGTGTTTATCTATAAATTATTGTCATTAGTTATGCGAGTATTGTCATAAAGCAGATTGGAAAGAAAGAGAAGGAAATTATTGTTCACGTAAAGCATGTCTACCAGCTAAAATAGTGTTTATTAGCAAAGCCAATTGACTATCAAATTAGATCATAATTATAAGATGCGACATGATTAAGAGTGGGAGCGTAATGCTTCTTTCAGTCGATACCATTTTCTTCATAAATTTAAAGAAAAGACAATTCTCTGAGTTGGTGCGAAAATTACAGAGGAGGGTGGAAGGTGGCCCATTGAATCAGTCTAAGCATTAAATTCCTTAATTATATGCCAAGAAATAATCAATGCATTATTGTATTACCTAACTAAATTCGGACCAAGATTTGGCATCAACGCGTTACGCATCTCACGTAAGTTCCAATATTTCATGAATAATTTAGTTGGTCGTATATTCCTTAATTAAATAATTGAGTGGTGCACGACTAGGTTTTATCTATTGGCATAACTATTGTCTATTGAGACGCAGATGCCACAAATTGACCCTCTATTTTTCTTCTCTCACATTTTATTCCACATTCTGGTCTTAGGAATCCAAAGCATCAAATTGACTTTGTACGTATTATGCCAAATGTTACTTTTTACAAATTTCATAATGATTTAGTTTAGACTTTTGTATTTTTTACCACCAGAGTGTAATTTATGCATTTAATTAATCATTAATTAAATTTTATTATATTGGGAATAATGTCCTTTAATTATATTAATATTATATTGAATAATTAATTGTATCCGTATTCCGTAAAGAACTTTAGAAAATATATTACCTAAAGAAGAATGTAAAGCACGCAACTTGCTTTATTTTGATCCAAGGACTACAATAGTAGTATAAAACTATAAATTGTCCATAGTGATCCGAAAACTATAACAAATTGTTCAGTCTACGTATGTATGACTCAATTTGCACTACGCAAGAATTTAATAGTATATTGGCAAAATACATCCTTAAGTCCTTATATTTTAGTTAAAATGTTCACTAGGTCCTTGTACAATTTTTTCGTTTTAATAGGTCCTTATACTTTTCACAATATTTTTATAATGTCCTCGTACAATTTTTCGTTTTAGTAGGTCCTTATACTTTTATCATAATTTTCATTAGATCCGTGTACAATCTTTTATTTTAGGGACTTTTTTATATTTATCTTGGATAATAATCTAAATTTAATTAAACTTAATGAACTTTTTTAATATTCCATTATTTAACTTAGCATAGTCTATAAAGATATATCATCTTGTTATCCAATAATCTCAATAAGTTGTAGAGAATAATAAAAAGATTAACCGTGATGATTGAAGATTAAAATCGAAGTTTTTTTTTAGAATAACTATCTAAATTTTTAATTGATTATTTATATATATATTGAAAGATACCCTGAATATTAATAATCATAATATAAGCTAAATAATAAAATTAAAAGGTTCATTAAATTTAATTAAATATAAATTATTATCTAAGATAAAAGTAAAAGAATATCTTTAAAAAAATTGTATATAGACCTAATAAAAGTTATAATCAAAGTATAAGGACCTACTAAAACGAAATAATTGTACGAGGATGTGATGAAATTTATAAGAAAGGTATAAGGACCTATTAAAACGAAAAAATTGTACGAGGACCTAATGAACATTTTGATTAAAGTATAAGGACCTAAGAATGTGTTTTGCCTAGTATATTCTACGATGATGTGACTGGAGTTTCGAATAAAACCAACTATAGTACATAATTGTTTTTATCTTTCATCGAATCATTATGTCTTCTTTTCTTTCGATCGATTCTTCAATGTAATTTCGAACGACTATGAAACCTAATTTACCTAACATACCCGTTGTAATAATTTGTTTTTAATGATTACAATTATTAAAGATACTAAAAAGGAAGCGGAAAACACAATACACCTCCGTTGGTACATAAATTGGTGATAGGACATTAAGGATTTGATAACTATGGCTGATATCAATTTGAATTAGAAAAGTTAAAAATGAATTTTCAAGCATCAAGGATATTAAGGATTTGATAACTATGGCTGATATCGATTGAATTAGAAAAGTTAAAAATGAATTTTTAAGCGACAAGTAGTTTATTACTCTCTTCGTCTCCTATTAATTGTCCATTTTTAATGAATTTTCAAGCACCAAGTAGTTTATTATTTCCTCATTAATGAGAGATAGAGGGAATAGTCGTATATGTTGACATAAGAAAAATAGCTATTCGTTCAAATATATAATGATAGATTATAACATTAAAAACGATTTAAGACATTTTTTTTTAAGAAATTAAATATATGGTGGTAGATAATGATGGAGGGGAACTTTTCTATAAAAAAAAACAAATAAAAAGAATTGGATAAGTTCGAAACTCCGAAGTGATTATTTCAGTTACGACTTTGTTTCACTTTATAAATCCTATCAATCTTAAAGCATGCTTATAAATTAATGTGATTCACGAAGTCTAAACTTTTATTATTATAATCCAAAAACACCATTTCAACAAATTTTATCTACGATCTGTTTAATTCTTACAAGTTAATACACGAAACATGTGTATGGTGCTGATTGATTAAGTAATCAATGTAGCTTGCACATTAGTACAATCCAAAAGTAAATTAATTTTGGATACATGAAGTTTGGACTAGGGGTGAACATCCGGTTTCGGTTCGGTTTTTTGCCTAAACTGAATCAAAATCGAAAAACTGAATCGAACCCGAAATATCAAAAACCAAACTTCAAAAACCAAACTAAATTGAACTAAACTGAGATTACTTTAAAAAAACCGAAAAAAACATACATATATTAATATAGGGGAGTGTTATATTGCTAACTCAATACTTAATTGCTAACTACAATTAAATAATAGCCTTTAGATATTCAAATCAAAGGCCTAGATTAGCAGTCACAGAATGTTAATAACATCAAAAATGAACATAATAAGGGTATCAAGGTCAATTTACAACAAATTAGTTGTAATTAACTTTTGAAAAAAATCCCATAACTTTAAAATGCATATAATTTTCTCGATTTAAATTATTTTTCCGCACAACATATATCAAATTGAAGATAGTTTCATAAAGATTCTAACGAGATCTCACTTGCATATGTTCCAATATCAAAATTTGTTTTTTTTTTAAAAAAAAAAATTTCAATTTTTTCGTACAGCAACAAATGTCAACATAGCATATAAAATATGTCAATAATACATGTAGAATGTCATTCTTAAAGCAATGTGTTGACATTCTCAAAGCATTGTGTTGATATTTTCAAAACACTATATTGACATTTTCATCCCAAACCCTAATTTGATAGTTTTTTATCTTTTTCGATTTAATTAATAAAAACGAAAATTACACGTGGTAAATTTTAGACCACTAGATTTCTAAAATCCCATGGTCTTAAATTAGTTGTAGTTAGCAACTAGAGAGTGAGTTACCAATTGATCACTCCCCTATTAATATATTTATATAATATATATTTTATTTTATATATACCACTTATAAAAAATATATATATAAAATATAAAATTAATAAAAAATATATAATACATATTATATAAAATATATTAAAAATATATAGTATTATATAAATATTATATAATATATAGTATAAAATAACAAAAGATTCATCAACAAAATTGCTAAAATTTTCATAGTAACTGCTATACAAAATAGGCATATTGGAAAGAAAATAAAAGTTGAACGGAGTACATAATTTTCATACGGAATTTTGTTTGATACTCACGTCGATACACAATTATAATTTGTTAACCATTCGTCAAATTAATTCTCACATTATAAAAAAAACTTTATTATTACAAAAATGTAGTCGGAAGTTACATCATATAACCAAGAGATGCCGAGAAAACGAAAATGATGCAAACATTAGTAGATTGTTTGTATGGTTTACCATTTTTGTAGTACTACAATATTTTAGGGTATGGAATCGTCCAAATCTATCACTTTCTTTTACTCCTTGTGTCTTGGAATATTTATTTAGTTATAGCACGAGTTTTAAGAAATATAAAATAAAGTGAGTTGAATAAGTAAGTGGAATATGAATCTCACGTATATATTAGTTTTACAACAAAATATGAAAGGAATAAGTTAGTGGAATGTAAGACATACTTATTATTTATGGTAAAAATGAAATAAGACTATTATTACAATGCAAACTTAACATAATATGACTCTTATTATAATACTATATTAATTTATTATCGCGAACGACAAGATGACAATTAAAAGAAAATGTAATAATAGTACAAGTAAAAATCGGCCCACTAAAAGTAAAAGCCATAATCGACTTCACCTGCTGAGTTAATAATAATAGTAGTTGTATGAATTGAAGACGGGCCCACTAAGTATGAAAAGTTGGAGTGCAAAAACCGGCCCTCTCAATTTCAAACACTCCCACCACTAATCAATTCAAATTCCAAATTCTTGCCTTTTTGACTTTTCTTTTTTATTTCATTTTCAAAGACTTCTTTTTTTATTTCATTTTCGGAAAATTCAAAACCTTCAGCCTCCTCTACGTTACTTGACGCCGTCCAAACTTGAGTATCACAGATTATCGATTTTATTCAAACAAATTAAGCCGCCTTTTTGTAGTATTAACAATAAAAAAATGAAAGCAATAAGGAAGAGCACACACACGTTAGTATTTTTGTTTGCTGTTGAGCTAACAAAATTACAAAAGATTAGATTATGCAGCACCATTTAATTTGTCATTTTAGTATTAATGGCTTACTTTATTTTTGGTAGAACTTGAACAATGCAATTAATGTAATATACTTAATTTAAGACATATTTATGGACCGCATTTATACAGTGACAGAATTTCCCACCGAAAATTCAGGTGTTTTGCATTGTATAGGTATAATTATGTAGCACTATTAATTTGTCAATTTCGTATTTATATTTCACATTTAAAAAAAAAATTTAATTGATGGAAGGATTTCGTCACATCAATTGGGTACTCCAAAATCATTCGCCATGAACTTGTTTATATTTTGTGATTTTACTTATTTTCAGAATTAAAACAATATTAAGGCACTTATATTTTCCTTTCTAAATTCTATTAGGCAGAGAATAAAACAATATCAAGGCACTTATTGAAAATTGAGAAATTAAGTACCACCACTATATCCTTGTCCTTTACAATAAAAGAAAATATTCCCCCAAAAAAATAAAAAAGAGACAAAATAAGGCAAATAAAACAACAACGGCCCGACATCAGCGGTTACGAGATTCGAGTGAATTTGGAAAAACAAAATAAAAATAACAGAAAAATAATGATAAAAAGAAAGGGCAAGGTTGAAATATGGTGTGGGAAAAATAGAAGAGAGAGAGCGCACAAAACCTCCGTTTGTTCAGAGAGAGAGAGAGAGACAGCAGCGGGTTGCGCTCACGTTTGCTCGTCGCAGGCTGTCGTAGCGTTTGAGGCCGTATTTTGTTACCCAATTTATTTGAAGATCTTGTCGCTCAGATCGAGCGCAGAAAGGAGGAGGAAAGAAAATCCCATTTGTGAGAAATCTCTTTCGTTTCTAACCAAATATTAGCTCTATTTGTTTGAGAATCATTTGTCTTGTAATGTTTGGTTCGATCTGCATGTTGTATGTTAGTAATCTGGTGTTTCTGGCTGCTGCTTATTCCTCAGTTGCTTCCTTTTTTTCAGGATTAAGTGTTTCTATTTTATCTTTCACTCAACTGTGTCAGTGAAATTTGTGTTAAGATTTAGGTATTTTTAGCTTTCTACCACATGATATATGGAATTTCTTTTCTTTTCATTTTTAATTTTTTATATAGCTGAGGCTTTATTTCTTTTTTCCAAAATAAAGTTTCGATAATAGTTGAGGGCTGGGTTCGGGCAGCGATGATTTCTCGATTGATAGACGAGGGTATTGTTAACTGTGACGTTTGAATTTCATGGCAATTTAGCTTTTGAACTGATTGTTTTCGCCGATAAGGTTACGATGTGTGCTTTTCTGTTTCAGTTTCCAGATGCCTTTTTCATTATTAGTATATTTTATTTGATGGTTTCCTCTTATCCACATTTTCAGTAATTCACTGGGAATCTCGTATGGCTCCTTTAATACATCTCATTTTTCTCGTTTTTTTTGTTATAGCCTTTTCATGTTTTGCTGAAAAAGGCACATCATGTTTAATTTTAGATTGAACTTAAAGGGCAGTATTTATTAGGCCGGTTCAGCAAAACAGTATTCTTTACTGTGTAGCGTTGAAAAGTTTGTCACTGTTTAACGTTGAAAATATTTCCACTGAACGAATTAATACAAGTAGTTGAAGGGAGATTCAAAAATGATTAGAACTGTTTCATTTCCTTTGAATCTCTGCGATGAAAAGAACTTGATGCTCTTTCTTAAATTTTTACTATTGATTATAACTCTGAAAGCTTTAATTTGTTTCAACTTGAGCTATCACTAGCTTAAAAACATTTATCCTGTATCAACATTTCTCTCTGAAACTATATGCTTTTCCTCGCTTTTCAGCTTAAGCCATGCTTCCTTGAGAGTCTTTACCATCATTAGTTTGAACGGGAGTGTAGTTAGCTATTATACTATGAGCAATTATTGCCATTAGCTCTCACTTTGATGGAGCCCATTGCAGTTCTTTCCATTCCTTCCCTTTTGTTTTCTTTTGCCAACTATGGTTGTTCAATATAATTTCCTGTGCATATTCGTTTCTAAATCTAAAGAGTTCTTTTTTCTTGGAGAGGTTTTCTGACATCAGCCTGTCAGCCATCTTATTCAGTTGTGATAGAAAAAATTCTGTAGAAAAATAGGTATTTAGTTGATACCTTGACTTTATTTTAATGCAGGCACATGGGGAGAGATGTTGTAGGTCTTCGTATTGATAAAAAGTCCAACATGGTCAATGATAAATCAAATGGCACCATCCGTGTTGCTCCAAAAGCTGTACAAGAGAAACCTGGAAAAAATGATTATGAGATGAATGACAATGACACGAATGCTAGAGTTCCGGATGACTACGATAAGAAACAAGATGTGCTAGGGTTGAAAAGCAACAATCACCAACCTGAGGAGAAGATTTTCAATGCTGAGGCTCAGAAGTCTCCTGAAAAGAAGTCAAACTCGCCAGCAAAACCTGCATCGGGGTCTACTGTTAATGGGATAACTGATGCAGATCCATTAGAGCCCCTAACTCCTAGTTTAGAGGATGATAAACAAATCTCGCATGTAAACCATTCTAATGGGTCTGAAAGCAATGATTCTGGTACAGAAATTTTGCCCAAGTCTCGTGATTCACATTCTCCTGGATCAGCAAAGAAATTGCAGGTGAGTCATTTCCTCTAAGCATCATATCAGTTTTGTATCTCTTCCCAGTCCTTTCTTTGGGCCTTGTCATATAATACATTGTATTTTATAAACTCCATCCAAATCATTTTGATATGGAAGATGTCTATATTAAATCAATTGAGTCAAGATTTTTGGCTTTGTGATTGACATGCTACTCATTTTGATATGGCTTAGAGTCTGTAGCAAGTATATATGGTTGGGCCGTGTTAGATATATGCTGTGTAAGTACAATATTGATAGTGTAGACACAACTTTGTTTCTGATGAATGATGATGGCTGTTCCTGTTCCAGCCAATCGCACATTTGTCTTCAAGGAAGCTGCTGGCGCCTCATTGCAAAAATTATAACGATGAAGAAGATAATTGGTCCTTGGCTTCCTCGTATCCTCTAGCTGTGTCTTTCTCTGTGCTTGATCTCGTTTGCACTTCCCCACCCCCACTTTATTTTCCTTGCTGCACTCCCCCCCCCCTCTAGTTTAGTAGTACATCTGCTGTGCACTTGGTCTCTTGTTTGTATGTTACTTCCTTAGTATTTGTAGTACTGCAACTTCTGTACGGATGAGAGTCACAGTTCCAGTTGCTCCAAGATTCAATTGTGGAAACCGTTTAGAGAGGCGTAAGGAGGTACTTTTCATGCAGAATGAAGTCCATTGTGCATTGTTTTCGAATTCTTCACATTCTTATCATTTCTCCTGATCTTTCTTTCTTAGTTTTACACTAAGTTGGAAGAGAAGCACAAAGCCTTGGAGAAAGAAAAACATGACTATGAAGCTAGAACCAAGGTATTACTTTGCTTGGTTTTCATAATTACCACTTCTTGCAACTTACCGATTATGTCTGACCTCTATATTTCTTCTCTCCTTTCCTTCTTATTTGGGATTATTTCAAAATTTATATCTTAACCTACATCTTCTCAATATGCAGGAAGAAGAACAGGCAGCAATAAAGCAGCTTAGGAGGAACATGATGTACAAAGCAAATCCTGTCCCTAGCTTCTATCGGGAAGGACCTCCACCAAAAGTCGAGCTCAAAAAGGTTTACGTTTTCCTATTATATGCAGCTTGTTCTACATAATCTGACTGATTCAAATGCATTCCAAGTACTCCTTATGTATTATGCCATGGTAAATCATTTATTTTCTTGCATGTTCGTATCATTTTGTACTAAATTTGTTTATATACAGCTGCCTGTCACCCGTGCCAAATCACCTAATCTAACCAGGAGAAAGAGCTGTGGTGATGCAGTCAAATCGATTACTGAGGACAAGGTATCTTCTGGGCGAGCATCTCGTCACAGTGTTGGTGTCTATAGAGAAGGCAAAGCTTCTCCTCTTCTGAAAAAGGCCTCACCTATAACCCCTAAAAGTAAGGATCAAACTAATGCGTGGAAGTTAAATGGATCTAACAAAGCCAAGATTCCCACGAAACAATCTAAAGTGAAGAGCGAAAATTCTCGAGCAAAAGAGCAGGGGAATGCAGATATTGCAGTTCAATCTTGATGTTGATGTTTTTTACTGGTAGTCGTAGTTTTACCTTCGCCTGGAAAACTCTCTCGAGTTTCCATATGATTGTGCAAGGCAACTTTGTTACCTGCAGTGACTTGCCAAAGGTGATGTCTGAATTCTGAGTTGTATATTTTGTGTAATTTATAGCGTCCTGTGCTCTTACAAACAACACATTTTGCTTATTATCTGTATAACTTGTGGTTTTGCTCTAGGGTTATGTCTTGCTCGAGTTATTATGCTATGCAGAATGTATTTGAACTAATTTTAATTTCCGCTGGATGACGTTTATGTTGCAACAGATCTTTTGATTAGTTGGACTTTAGCCGTAAAAGAAAAGATTGGACCAAGTTATATCGTCTTATTTTTGTTGTCCACAAATTAAAGCGTAACAAACAATTATCATTCCATGCGCGTGTTTTGACATCCGACTTGTCCCATACTCCTAAATCATTTGTAGAAAACGATACACCAAACATGTATAGAAGCATATAAGAAACAGAGATGAAAGATATGAGAAAGAGAGAGTTCTATTTCACTCGAAAATCAATCGTTCACAATGAAAAGATCATCCCTTTTATACTAGAAAGATGATGCATTTTAGATCTAAAATAACCAATGAAAAGCAAGCTAACTAGACCACTAATACCACTGCAAGCAGCTGATTATTGCTCACAAAAACAACCTACTGATTAACTTCCGAGCCACGTCAGCACCAAGGGCTCTTTTGCCACGTCTGCTGATTATTGCTCTTTTGTTCCTCACACTCGAGCTCATTTCTAAGGTTGCATTAGCACAAGATCTCCTCCATTCTTCACTTTCAACATCCTTATTAATACTCCCTCCATCCGCCATTAAGAGTCCCATTTGTGGGCGACACGAGTTTTAAAAAATGTTAAGAAAAATGGGTGGAAAAAAGTTAGTGGTATAAGAATTCTACTTGTATATATTAATTTTAAATGAAATATGAGTGGAATGAGTTAGTGGGATGGACCTTGTTACCATTTATGGTAAAAGTGAACCGAGACTCCTATTCGCGGACGGACTAAAATGGAAAAACATGACTCTTATTCGCGGACAGAAGGAGTATTTCATTCATCACGAAAAGTATAAACTATTTTCTTATTAATCCATCCTTAAAAAATGTGAACTTTCTATTTGAAATAATTAAACAATACATTATGGCTACACATTATTTTATATACTATTATTTATACCACTAACACTACTTACATTATCTTTATCTCTTTTACTTTACAATAATATATTAAAACACGTGATAAACCAAATATTCGTATTTTTCAAGAATGGAGGGGGTAGTATTATGGAAAACGAGAACTTATAAACTATCTTGACAGTATTATGGAAAACAAGAACTTATAAACTATCTTGACATGAACGACATATGGTGGAAAAACCCTTCTTCACTTTCTCATCAATGATAAATGTATAAAAAAAAAATAGTAATAAAGTTGGCCTCACAATCTCGTCGATCAAGAGGAGAAAAATAGAGACCAATTTTATTGGTGTTTGTTTACCTTTTACTGATTTGCTATATAACCAAATTTAACCGCTACCTGAACCTGCCTTCCTTGTTAACGCAAAAGAAGAAAAGCCATTGAAATTATCCTCTTCAATGACCTTACTATCTCGCTCCATCACTCTCACTCCTTTCCCCTCTTTCCTCTCTCCAAAATCCACCTCCCCAAGAACCCTAATCTACTGCAACAATGATGATAAAAGCAAAGTACCGCGGAGAAAGCCTATGAATAGCCCAAGAAGGAAACCTTCTTATGGCGCTTCCAGGCGCTCTGTTCTCAAGAAAAGCTTCACTCAGGAACAGGTCGACTTCACGGTTCCAATTTCGACCGACCCGGTGGTTGGAATTATTGGCGGTGGTATGTCTGGCCTTCTCTGCGCTCTCTATCTCCAGAAGAGAGGCATTAAGTCCACTGTTTTTGACACGGTTCGTTGCTCCTATTCCTTTAATTTGTTATTTTTTTTATTTGCTTCTCATTTTTAGGGCTAGGAATTTTCTCAATTTCGATTTGGGGATGGAATCCTGTTCTAATGTGTAGTTATGAAATCAAGTTGCTGCTGCAGTTGGTGGTGGCATGTCGAAATTTGATTGCTTTCTGCAGGGAATTTATGTGCATAACATGCTGGAACCGTTTTTACCTTGCTGCATAGCTTTCGACATGCTCCATAGATCACATGAGATTTAAAGATGCATTTGATGAACCTGTAGAAATATCTTTATCTCAATTCTCAACTGAGGAAGCAACTCTATGCTCTTATTGTTATAACATCAAATGTCTTGACAAGTTGGCCGAAATTGAATTCAGTTCACCGATGGCCATGGTAGCAAAGTCACACAATGATTTCGAGTATTTTTTCCGGCTATTTGGCATGAAAATTAACATTACCTTCATATTGTAAACTCGCTATGCGCATATGAACAGATCTCTTTAGTCCCTGTATATGACGCATTGACATGTTTCATTGTATCCATGCTTTTCAAGAGAACATTCTATGACCTATTTAGATAGTACTATATGAGACACACGACAAAAACACCAAATTAGTTATTTGATGTCATGCTAATCCCCCCGTTGTCTTGACTCTTGAATTACCAAAGTGTAATAATTAAGAATTCATGATAATTGCATACTGTACATGTTAAGCAGCCATCTCCAGAATTACAGTTCAAAATCAGGGTTAAAAAACCTAGCCAATAACTTTTCTTTAAGTATACTCTGTGCATGATGTAATAGTAAAATATTTCATTTACTTTTTTTTATCATGCTTATCACCACCAGGGAATTCATGGGTTAGGAGGAAGAATGGGAACCAGAATTGTGGGTCCTGAAGCCTTAACATTTGATCACGCTGCCCAGTTCTTCACAGTTAGTGATCCTAACTTTGCTGAAATGGTTGACCTGTGGTCTAAGAATGGTCTTGTCCGTCAATGGGATGGAGCAATAGGAGAGCTTCAGTCTGGTGGGAATTTCAATGCACTTCCTCCTTCACCTCCAAGATATATTGGTGTTAATGGGATGCGACCTCTTGCTGAATCCATAATTTCTGAGGTGCTTCTTCTTTTGGGTTTACATATCCCGCCAATAAGACTGCCTGTGCATCTGCTGTGTCGGACTAAATGATAGTAATACCGTGTCCAGAAACTAATTACACTAGTCCTTTTGCTATCCTTTGGTCATTTGCATGAAATATTTGGACTAATTATCATCATGGAACTTAGAGTATCGTATTGAGAATACTGCTCTATTTCACCATTAGATTTATAAGGAAGATCCTTATGATTTTCCAATTCCATTCAGGGGTTTTGATTATCTGATTTTTCATTCTCTTGAATAACTACATCTTTTTTACTCGTTAATCTTAGAACAGCTATTTAAAAAGATTCTAGAAATTGCCTGAAATAGTAGTGACATGATTTACATGGTCTTTTGTACATACTATAGCCGTCACCTGATATTATTCTGTTGACTGTTCTATTAAAAATGAGCAACATTATCACTGCTTTGAGCTTCTTCTGTGTCATCCTTTGCTAATAAATACTAAACGAGTAAAGGTCTGTTAACCTTTTAGTTTTTCCTGTTATGTAATGTAATGTTTCTCATTTTTATTCATAACTGGTTTACCTTTATGAAAATGAATGTTGCAGACATCTATGATGAATGTGGTACGTCCTTGCTGGGTTAGTAAACTGGAGCCTTATAATGGAAAATGGTACTTGAGTGAAAATGGGAAGCCTTGCGGACACTTTGATGTAATTGTAATTGCACATAATGGTGAGTATCTTAGACTATTTAATTATTTCATGTATTACCGGTGAGACTTTGATTTCGCGTTTAGGGTTTGTGGAAGCCATTTGTTTAAAAGTGATCCATTTTTCTCTGTATATGGGCTTTACCCCCCTGACCTCAGTAAAATCAAATTGGTGCTCGTTCTTTTCTTTGCCCAGTTTTTACCTTGGATACTGAATGCCAGTGCAATGCTTGATCAGTTGTATAGTATACTTCATTACTTCTTTTTGGTGTTTGTATCTTACTGTATATGTAACCAGGAAAATGTGCAAATCGATTGCTTGCTTCATCTGGGTTACCACTAATTGCTAGGCAAATGAAGGTACTTTAATACTGACCTCAGATGGCTTTTTCATTTTCCTCGTTTTGCTAACACCCCATTGTGTACAGAGACTTGATTTGAGTTCTATATGGGCCCTTCTGGCAGCATTTGAGGATCCTCTTCCTGTCCCTTCCACTGCATCAGGAATCCCTCTTGAAGGAGCCTTTGTTGAAGGAATTGATTCTCTCTCATGGATGGCAAACAATACAACTAAACTTTTTGGCTCCCAAACTAGTAGGCCTCACTGTTGGACCTTTTTCAGCACAGCAGCTTTCGGAAAGCAGAATAAAGTTCCTCAGGTTAGCTAATAACTACAGGTGTCCTGCTCGACAGTTGCCAACATGAATATGTTTTTCTGAAAATCAATTTTTCTGATTGAGTGTGTAATAGCAGACTTATTTAAGTCGAAACAAAATTAACAACAAAGTCCAAGTTGAAAGTTTTTGAGGCTTTATTATGTACAAGCTTCTGACAGCACTGTGCCATAGACCAGTTGTCTGACTTCTTGTGTGGAAAACCTATCCTTGTGAAGTATCTGAATAATGAGTTTATTTAGAAGCAAACCATAATATGAATGTCATCATGATGCTTCAACCTCAAATTGTTTTAGGTAACTGTTGAATTTGAAATGCAAAATTTATGAATGGGCACCTGTTGTCCAATTGATTATCCCCTTCACTATGGTTAATATTTGTAAAGCCATTCAGTAGAGGAAGATCGATGGATACTAGGTTTCATGGAAAGTTAGTCTCACTCCATACAGTAGTAATGCACTGTAATGGAGCTATGAAACCAATCATACTAAAGTTTTTACTTGAAGTCAATATCAATATGCATTATATTGAGCTGAAAATTAGTTCAGATGTATTAAGCTAAATAAACTTTCTAAAATGGTACATTTTCTCACCAGGAAAGTATTCCTTCTAGTACAGCTGAAAAGGTTAAGAAAGCCATGCTTGAAGGTGTCCAGCTTGCCTTAGGACTGCCCGAAAACTCACTTAAAAGTCCTTTCTACAGCCGACTGCAATTATGGTATGTGATAATACATTTACTCATGTGTATGCATTTAAGTCCATGGATCTTTGCTCGACTCTCATGCCATTTTCCACCACTTCAATACATGCACAGAGTGTAAAGGAAGCTGAGATTGTAGAAGTAGTAGTTTCTATCAACCGTTGCTGGTTAGAGTAGCTTGAATCAATTGTTTGTAACTTAACAGGGGTGCAGCGCTTCCCACGAATTCACCGGGCATTCCATGCATCTTTGATCCTCGTGGAAGAGCAGGCATATGTGGTGATTGGCTATTGGGGTCAAGCTTAGAAGCTGCAGCATTAAGTGGCATGGCTCTTGCTAATCATGCAAGTCTTTTACTTCTTCCTCTCTTTCTCATCATGATTTTCTGGCTTTCTGCACACAGTTTAGCATAATACCCTAAATTTTTTGTTCTACACTTCAAAAATCATGACTTTTGTTTCGGTTATTTTTTCATCATTTGGTTATTGAAGATTGATATACTTGCTTTTAACCACATGAACATGGTTTTCTAGTTTATATATATACAATATATAAATCATTACTACTTAAACTTGACACTCAAGGGATGGGTAATTATCTAAAGTGGGAGAATGTATAAATTTGATATGTTTCCTTTGCTTATTTCATTCGTTTATAGCATTATGCTGGGTGTTTTCCAACTGAAGACAACTAAACATATGTATTTAGATATTGACTTCTATCGTATTAGGGGGCAACATGAGTAATCAAGATACTTAAATGTGTGAGTATAAGCTATCTTCTCTTTGATTACTATCCTCAGCTCTTTAAGACAGTTAAAAATATCTATTCAGATATGGCTATGATATTGTCTTATGTGACAAAATGAAGTTTATTTGGCAACCTCAATGTGTGAATATTTAGGTTCTTGCATGATATTCTTAGTGTTTCACGTTTATTGTATGTAATATTTCATGTATTGCTCCAACTCAGTTACAGTTTTAATGCAGATTGCTGACTACTGCCAAAGTGGTGGAACAAGCCCAGATGAGTTTGCTTTAGGTTTGCACGACGAATTTCAACCTCTCAAAGGACATGATATAGGGCAGTTTCCTGGATTGGGTTCTGAGAAACAAATAAACAAGGCCAATGAATTGCAACTTACAACATAAAAATCTGCATCTACCAACGAAGAATCATTTGGAAATATACTTGAGTAAGTACTATTTTGTTTCCTATGGATGCTTGTAGTTAATAATCTAGTCAATTAATCATATCATTCTTTCCAATTCCACATGGACAAAACTCAAAAGTGGTTTGCAACAGTGACATCAGAGGACCATCTCCCCTCCCAAGGATACGTGTTCCTCATGTTTACAAGGTGCGCCGTTTTCTTTACCTATGATCATACATTCTTTAAAGGATTGATCACATTGTGTCTCCAACATTCAAGCGTTTTCCAAAGAATTTCCCCAATTTACGTTTCCTTTTCAAAACCCCCCAACTTTGCTGCAATTTTTCCCACTTGACATAAACTAGCGACAGAACAATGAGAGCTCTCGCAAGTCGCAAATGCATAAGTAGATGATAGTTTAGTTGAGGTGATCTATTTTTTGGTTGATATGTTTCGTGGCCCAACTGTCAATTTTTTTCTCAAATATCCCCAGCAAAGGGGACATAAAAAGCAAGCTTTTCCCAAAGCTTAGAGTTGTTTAGAAGGGAACTCTTGAAAATTGGGAACACAAAACATAATTAACCCATTATTTTATAATATACCTAAAGAGTATGGTGAGCCAACAATACTCATTGTTCCGTCGTTGATTTATGTAAAGAGGGACATAAATCAAACTTTTTGCAAATTGGCAACACAAAACATGATAATCCTTCTTGATATAATCTATTGCAATAATTAGGAGGTCATCATCCAGGTGCTTTTGCAACCACAGGAAGAGAAATATATTCCAACTGTTATTTTGTGTCTGAAAAGAGTAATTACATAAATTTGTGCAGACATTGTGAGGGCAGGTTGAAAGAGAGCGGTATTTGAAGTGGACTAGTGAAATACTGATGGTGTGTATGGGAAATCTTGTAAATGAGATTATATATACCATTATCATTGTTGATGGCCTTTGTGTGCAATTTTTCATATCTCTGTAATTTTGTTGTAATTTTGTTCTGGTTTTTTAATACTTTAGTCTCCATAGGATGCCAAGTAAAATTTGTGGCAGGAATGAGTCTACAACCGGATGGAATTCTTTGTCCTAGAGTTTGGTGTACCACCATTTCATTAGTTTCACT